>NW_027497680.1:0-140628 GCF_021521415.1 Bidens hawaiensis | reverse complement strand
TGTGAAGCGCAGTTTAGTAAATCCATTTTAAAAATTAAATTGTGAATCGGTTTTTAATAATTAATTAATATATTCGTTTCAAACGTCAAGTTTTTAGCATAGGGCTCAATGAAAAGAGACTTTATAGAAGGATTAGCTAAGAAGCTGAGATTTTCAATTAGAGTCTTAGAGATGCTTGTAAAGAACTAAGTATAGATTTGAAAGCATTTCATGGTTCATTGTGAACAAATCATGGGATATTGGTTTTAGAAAGCCTGAGGCTCTCTAAGTTGTTTAGGTTCCGAAAGCATGAAATATTAGAAGACAAAAAAATTCATGTAAACCTGCTTTGGCATTAATTATAGTTAGGGTAGCGGCGCAGCTTGTTGCCCGCTTGCCTTCTGTTTCGATGTAATCCAATAAACAATCATATATTATAGAAACTAATTAAAGAGTTAGTATTTTAATCTAACTTTTATATATGAATGTTCGGTAACCTCATTTGCACCCATTGTCAGGTATAGATCAAACAGAGCTACTTTACAAGTTTATAAAGTTGGACTCTTTTTTATTTTGTGTGTGTGTATCTAGCTATGTTGTTGTGTGTCCCAAGTCCCAACTAAAGGTTTACAACTTGTATGCATCCAACTTTGAAATTAGATCTTTTGATGGTTTTCTAGGGTTGGTGGATAAGCGGATGCATATATATATATATATATATTTATTTATTTTGTAGATTTTTTTTTTGTGTGTATCTAGCTATATTGTTATGTGTCCCAGCTAAAAGTTTACAACTTGTATGCATCCAACTTTGAAATTAGAATTTTTGATGGTTATTGATGTAAATGCATCAGCAAGTCACATGCATCCTGCATATTTTATAGATGTGTGGGTCTTGGAATTATAAACAAGAAGATTTATTAAATTAAATTATTGGTGCAGAGCATTTGTTTATTGGCGTTTATACAGTTAGCTTCAAACAGACAAACAGTGTTCATGGATTGGGCAGACTGCATGAGCGGGGTGCAGCCACAATGGTCGGTCAATGAATTCAAACACAAACACTAACATTCATATCATAGTGTCTCGGGTATTACGAAACATATTCGTGTTATATTACCACTTATGATCATATTTTCATATTTTTTAGAAATTTGGATCTTACTTTTCACCTTCATATAATAGGTGAGAACATGAGAACATTGAAGTCTTAATGCAAATATGTCTACAAGGAGACGCTTTACTACCAATTCCAATTGAAGAAGAGTTCATTGACATGGTCAAAGATGCGGCTGGCTTCATACTAAGTTGGCCAAGACATTTAGTTATTCTATGCTCTGACTTGGTAAGTACAATTGGTGGATTTTGTTTTGTTTTGTTTTTTTTTTAGAAATCATTGGGTATTGGGCATATTACACTTTGCACATGAAAATAATGACTTGCTATTACCTTGATTCTCTAAGCCTGACACCGTTAATTTCCAGTTGAAGCAAATTATCAATAGGTAAGTAATACAATTTATCGAAACATTATATTTTAGTATTTGATCTATTTCTTAACATATTTGTAGTGCAATGGACTTGTACGGTACACAAAGTGTATCGAGGTTAAAACTCAATTGGGTTAACGCTAGGGTGAGCATTTAATTCCTTATTGAAATATAGTAGCTTTAACTTCATCATGTGAATCTATGTTACGATAATATTTTTGTTATGTATTTGTGTAGTGTCCATGTCAGCCGAGAAGTACCGAATGTGGCTATTTTAATTTAAGGTTCATGAAAGAGATAGTTGATGAAAGAATTGAAATACTAGTCAATGACAATGTAAGTATAATCCTTTTTATTTTTATTATTGTATCCGTTTAGTAAATTCACCACAGTAGGTTTAAGTTATAGTATCAAGGTTGACTTTTTATAGTCAAAGATGCAGATTTAAAGCTGATTAAAATGTGACATTCAGTTAGGTTTGTCAGCTCTCGAGCTTTAATATCTAGCATGGTCTATTAACCATCGGACTAATTAATGTAATGATGCCTCATTTTTGTTCAATTTGCCTTAGGATTTGTCTAGAACAATAATAGAAGCTATCTGAAATCCCTTGGTTGAGACATCGTGTGTGATTCTTCTGTCGTTTAAGGCTAGTTAATTTGATGGTGTTACATACATGTAAAGGGAAGACCTTATAAATTAATTATTGCTTGAAAATTAGGAAGCCATGTGTTGTTCATTCGTGGATTTGGGGAAGGGTTATTGTTGATATTTTTTGTGATAGATTTATAGATTGTATGTGGGCTATGGTGAAGTTGTTATTATCTAGGCAAAGTTGCTAATAGCAAGTATAATCCCATTTATCTAGACAGATTATAAATTCAAACATTATTTTGGACTACCTTAATACCTCCTGAACATTGTCATTAGATTTTACTCTTTCTGCATCTTATATTTTGGTATGAAATTAGAAATTACTAATTAGTTTGAATGAGTTAATAACAGCAAATATACTCCCATTTCTCAGGTTGGGGGAGGGAACGATGCATAAAGGGATGCTGATGGAATCATGGAATTCGTGAAGAATGATCGACTTTTTGTGGCATTCTTTATTTACCAGTGAAAGTTTGTATTGATGGAATCATGGAATTCGTGAATCGTTACCTTTGAAATGCTACTGATTTTGAATGCTTTTTAGTATTTTGTGAAATATTATATGAAATGCATTATATATTTTGATATATATATATATTCATATGGAAATTATAATTCTGATAATTTTTTTAATATTTAAAATAATGACACGCAAATGCAGGTCCAAAAAACATGTCAAAAATGCGTGGCAAGAACGTGTGTAATAAATGTGTGTCATAAACAGATGACACGTAAATTCGTGTCATCTTTCTTTTATGACATGGTCTTCCTTGACACGCTTCTGCGTGTCATCTACCCCCTTTAATGACGCGCATTAAAGGTGTATTTTCTAGTAATGTTTGAGGGTACTTGGGGTAGCATTTTTTATTGTGGGGTAGTAAATGGTGTAAATGATATGAATGCGTGGGATTGATTGGTTTTGGGATACTTGAGGGTAGCATCCCTCTCACCCTAAATTGCAGCGCCTTATTTTTAAACGTCCTTTTATATTATTATTTTAATAATATATTTCAAACTTGTCCTGGATTTTTTTTAAACAACGGAAGCGTTTTATTAAAATAATGTGACAAAACAACTATATCCAAAATTCAAAATTATATATAAATTCGATACGTTGAGTAATTTACATCATCAAACTTACTTAACTAATCCATAATTTATACATCCAAACACAGGTTATAAAAATAATGCTCAATCTTTCAACATACCGAGGCTTAACCAAACTTTTCTATACATGCACTTGTTACCAAACATTATTTTTAAACCTCCTTTAATATTATTATTTTAATAATATATTTCAAACTTGTCCTAGATTTTTTTTAAACAACGGGAGCGTTTTATTAAAATAATGTGACAAAACAACTATTTCCAAAATTCACATTATATATAAATTCGATACGTTTAGTAATTTACATCATCAAACTTATTTAACTAACCCATAATTTATACATCCAAGCATGGGTTATAAAAATAATGCTCGATCTTTCAACATACCAAGGCTTGACGAAACTTTTCTATACATGGACTTGTGATTTACCAGAAAAACATTATTTACGATAATATTAGCAAAGCTAAGTGAGGTCATTTATCGAAATATAATAATGTTTTTCATATCACGATTTTAACCAACAATCAACCACCATATTCTTCTCATGGAAATTTGTTATTTAAATTATGAATTTACTCTTGTCACATAATAGTGAATCCCCCCACCACGTTACACCCGTGGCAATAATTATCACACTGTGATTTAACTCCTAGCACGTTACACCTGTGGCATATTTATCACATCATTGTGATTTAACCCGCACCACGTTACACCCGTGACAATAATTATATTCTCCAATTTACTATCATAAGATCATTTATTACCACTCATGCGAATAAAATCATGTGTGCGCAAATTCTATCACCCAATTAATCTTATGGCTAAGTTATATAAAATAAATGGAGATTCGTATGAACTCACCTGAACGCCTAGAGAATCTCTCCAATGAACCCTTTGTCAACTTTTTATCTCCTCCTAATATGGATGAATCGGTTTAGGAAACTTGTTTTCACCACTTTTTTATTCTTATAAACGGCTCGTCAAAACTATTCCATTAACGCTACCTATTTCTATTATATACTGCCTCCAAAGAAACTACCCTTAAAACAAAATATATCATAACTAGGGTTTTACTTGGCGTGTTGCGCCGGGGCAAGTCAGTAAAATCCGGACAGTGGTACAAATCAAGCGTTGTCGGTCTCAAGCGTTGAAGCAGTACGTCGACGCGAATTCGGTCGATTTCGGTTACGTGCGTATAAAACAAAAAAATATATATATAAACTGATATAGAACAATGGGTCGGGTGGTGTCAGTCATTAAACTCGAGTGATGGTAAAACGACCATTATCGATTTCGGGCTTTGAGGCGGGGAGTATACGCAAATTCGGTCGGTTTCCGTTAGGTTGGTTACGATGCCACAACTAAAAAATCATCATCCGGTCAGTTTTCGTTACAGTATCGGAACTAAAACAAAACCCGGTGAGTCTACGCAAATAGGTCGGTTTTGATTACATTTGTGAAGGTACCAAAAGTAAAACCCGAACGTTATCGGTCCTGGATGTTTTGATAGCGAGTCAACGTGAATAACCGTTTAGTTATCAAATTTAAAACAAAAAAAAACAAAAAACAATTGCTTGATCTAATCATGCGACGCCACATGGATCAATCATGGTCATGCGACGCCAAACTTCTCATTTGTAACATATTATAATATTTTGGAGTAAAATGAAGGCTAGGGTGCTTTCTAGTCTTATACATATATCTGTGTTATAGCCGCCTCATTCCTCTATATATTATAATATGATTCTCAAGAGTATTAAACTTAAAAGTTCAAAGACGCTATCCTAATACTCAGTTATTCTAACAGATAGCATCTTTGTGTGACGAGTGGCATCCACGTGGTGAAACACAATAACTAAAAGAACATATGTATTTTAAATGTGAGTTCGATTGACTGCTGGTGCATTTTTACATCAAATTTTGAAAGGAGTTTCACATATATGTATATTTATACATATAATATATACATTTGATTATTTATTAATCTTATTTCACTAAATAGAGTTTGATTATTTTAAATCATGCTTAAAAGCTTCATACCTTAAACTATCTTGTATCTTGTATAACATTTTTTTATAGCTTTATTTATATTATGCAAAATGGGATGTTACAACTATCCCCCACTTATTTAAGGTTTCGTCCCCTGAAACCAGATTACATACAAAATAGATGAGGATGGTATGTCCTCATTTCATTCTCTTCTCCCATGTGGTGTGTCAGAACCTTTTCTATATTTCCGCTGGACTTTGACTTGATTGATAACTTTGTTACTGAGTTTTTTTACTTTTCTATAAAAGTATAGCAACCGGCTCCTCAACATAGTTCAATTTATCATCCACCTCTATGTCATTTTGTGGCACATAAGTTATCTCATCCGCTAAACATTTACGTAAATGCGACACGCGGAATGTATTGTGTATTTTATTCAACTCATCGGGCAACTCTAAACGATAAGCCACATTTCCAACTTGAGCTATGATCTTAAAAGGTCCAATAAATCGCAGGCTTAATTTTCCTCGTTTCTGAAAAGGAATTACACCTTTCCATAGGGACACTTTTAACATCACATGATCCCCCACTTGGAATTCAATTGGTTGTCTTCGTTTATCAGCATAAGACTTTTGTCTATCCTGGGATGCTTTAAGATGAGTTCGAATCAAATCTATCTTTTCAATTGTAGCTACTACAATTTCTTTAATACCAATCTCCCGCTGACCGATCTGTCCCCAACATATTGGAGTTTGACATTTTCTACCATATAGCATTTCATAAGGAGGCATTCTTACGCTTGAATGATAGCTATTATTATAGGAAAATTTGGCCAGTGGTAAATATTTTTCCCAACTTCCCCCGAAGTCTATTATACAAGCCCTTAACATATCTTCAAGGGTTTGTATTGTTCGCTCGCTCTGACCATCAGTTTGTGGGTGATATGTTGTACTGGTCAGTGACTGCGTGCCCAATTCCTCTTGAAATTTTCTCCAGAACCCAGAAGTAAACCGCATGTCTCTATCGGACATGATCGACACTGGCACCCCATGTCGTGGCACCACTTCCTTCGTATATACCTTTGGCCATATGTTCTGAAGAATATGATTCCTGTTTAGGTAGAAAATGAGCACCCTTTGTCAATCGATCTACAATCACCCAAATTGCATCAAAAACCTTTGACGTCTTTGGCAATTTAGTTACTAGATCCATCGTAATATATTCATATTCCCACTTCCACTTGGGAATTTCTAATTGTTGGATCTTCCCATAAGGTTTTTGATGTTCCGCCTTTACTTGTAAACACGTCAAACATTTTTCGACGTATTTAACAATATCACGTTTCATACCGAGACACCAATAGTCGACACATAAATCATGATACATCTTGGTTGCACCAGAATGAATCGAATATTTTGATTTATGAGCTTCATCAAGAAGTAATATCTTTACGTCACATGTATTTGGAATCCATACTCGACCATATCGAGTCTGCACACCATTTTCATTATTATTTAAATCTCTTACATGCCCCACTATTCTTTCTTGTTTAAGATTTTCTTTCTTCTAAGGCTTCTATTTGAGATGCGTTGATCCTTTCAGATAAGTTCGAAGTTACCGCCATTTTCAAATACTTAGTCTGAGTAGATTGATGTCCCTCTTTTCGTCTAAGAGCATCTGCAGCAGCGTTTACTTTTCCTGTTTGGTAAATGATTTCACAATCATAAACTTTAACCAATTCCAACCATCTTCTTTGCCTCATGTTTAAATCTTTTTGCCCAAAGAAATATTTGAGACTTTTATGGTCGGTATAGATAGTATATTTCACCCCATATAAATAATGTCTCCATATCTTCAAAGCGAATACCACTGCCGCTAATTCCAGATCGTGAGTTGGATAATTTAGTTCATTTTGTCTAGATGCATATGCAATAACTTCACCTCTCTGCATAAGTACAAACCCCAAACCCGAATATGAAGCATCACAACAAACCACTAGATTTTTTGTTCCTTCCTTCTGGTAACACCAGCACTGGTGCTTTTGATGTGGTCTAAAAATATATATAATATAATATAAATATTCCTATACTTTCAAGTATTTTGAGCCAGGTTTTTATTGTATATACTCATAATTGGTTCATATGTGGGTTTTTAAGGTTCTAAGAGACAATGAGCTAAATTAGAACATTTTTTTACTAAACTTGAAACCGAGTATTTAAATGGTAATTTTAATAATAATAAACCCAAGTTTACATAATGCAAATAATTCATGCTTTTAAGTAATTAAAATAAAGTATAAACAAAGAAAAAAAAAAAGAAAAGAAAGAAACCTAAACTTAAGTTATTTGAATCAATATGGTTTACTTATTTTCTTATCTGGTTGGACTTGTAGACGGATGGAGCTGACATGGATTATTTTTGGGCTAATAACTAGTTCGTGGGCTATAGGTTTTTTTTGTGGGCTAAAAGGAAAAAACCCTAGATAATTATTATTATTATAACTATAAAAGAAAGTAAAAAAAAGATAAGGAAGATCATACGGAAGCAGCATAACAGCGGCAACATAGAACAACAATCAAAACTAAAACCGCACGTGGAGGTTGGTGATCCTAAAAAGAAAAGAAACATTGAAGAAAGCCGCAGGAACCAAAAGAAAATAAAGTCAACAGTGCTCAAGTCCGGAGAAAGAAAAAATAAATTAAGAAGCAGGCAGGCAAGCAAGTCTAACTTGATTTATTTTCTTTTAGGATGAACCGTGATCTTTATATTATTTTTGTTTCGTATCTTTTTATGAGTGGCTAAATATCTTGAACTACCTAGGTTTTGGTTGAATACTATGTTAGATTGATGGTTTGACGAATTATTATTTGACGTTGGTTAATTTAATGTTATGGTAAAGTTTTTAGTTATTTTGGTCATGATATATATGCGTAATTGAATACGATTTTTGCTTTAATAATTATTCCACTTGTGTTTGATAGTCATTGGTAATTGTTAGATGCATGATTAGGTTGTCTACTTTGTGTTTTCAACTTGTTTGCGATTTATGGTCGAAAAATCGTAGGAATATTTATTGAGAGCGGATTAGATTTAATCAGTCTCTCTCTAGAGAGGCCGGGAGACAATTTAGTGTTGTGTCATCTTTGTCTTTTGCGGGTTTGGGTACTAATTGCACGGGAGTGAGTTAGCCTAGGTCCCCTTAGGTTATTGTGATACAAGTCGTGTTCAAATTAATTAAAAGTACCCCTTTATATTAATATATATTGTATCTGAAGAGACTAGGAGGTGATTTGGATTTTGGGGTACCATAGTATTATTAGTTAAGGTGAGACTGGGAGGTGATCCAAACCTTTAACAATTGAGCTTCACATGTCATTAGAGTTCTAGGGTGTCGTTGGTGAGGCTGGGAGGCGATCTAGCGTACTTTAGTGGTCTTTAGTGTCATATTTTTCAGATATTGTTTTTCAACCAAGTCAAGTTCGTTAACTATTAATTTAACTAGTAGGATTCCATTACCTAGGTAGTCGTTTCTCGCATTTGGTTAAAACCCAATTTTTATAAAGTTTTATTTTTAGTTTAATTTTTAATTAGTTAAGTAATTTAGTTTAACTAATATTTAAAAAGAAAAAAATTATAATAAAAATCAAAAGAAAGTCTAGATTAGTAATCATTAAGGTTTAATAATTAGAATTTACCCATAGTGTCCTAGGTTCGATATCCGTTCTTACTTGCTAGCTACATAACGATCGGTACACTTGCCGATTGTGTGGTTTTTAGGTGAATTCGGTAAAACTTGGTTTTTAATAATATACGCTTTTCACACATTAAGTTTTTGGCACTGTTGCCGGGGATATTAGTAAATTCTTTGTTTAAACCATGTTGATTATCTGATCTGTTTATTGGTTCATTTGCTTTTTAGTTGCCTTTAGGTGCCTTTACTTGCTATTTGTGCCTTTAGGTTTGGTTTCTTTGAAAAAAAAAATTAAAAAAATAAATAAAAAAATAAATAAAAATAAATAAATAATCAATTTTTTAATAATTTTTAGTTTATGCACCATACTCGTTCACAAGGACCACCCCCGTATTCCGCATCAGAAGAACCCGAGAGAGATCTTAGTGAGAGGCTTAAGGAGGTTAGAGGAAGCGTGAGTTCTATACCTGACATTCAGGTACACGTCCCTGCTCCTAGAATAGATATGGAGGACGCCGTTCCACCACCACCGAGACAGACCGTTCATGCTAAAGCCAACGATGGCATCGTGGGAGCCCGATCTGCAATCGTTCGACTAGCTGCGACTAATAACCAAAACTAGCAAATTCCCTCTCACGTCATGAATTCCATCACCAATTCTGCTCAGTTGTATGGCTTGGATGACGAAGATGCTCTGGGACACCAGTCCTGATTCGTTCGGATCAGCGAAACGTTTAATATTAATAATATATCGTCCGACGTCATTCATCTTAAGTTGTTTCCATTCTCACTTTCCGGTCGTGTTGCGTCATGGATTGAATCTTTGCCAAACGCCTCAATCTTCACATGGGCCGACCTTCAATCCAAGTTCCTAAGAAAATATTTCCTTCCATCGAAGGCCGGACGTCTCTGCGAGCAAATCCATTCGTTTCACATGGACCCCGATGAGTCCTATTTTTCTGCGTGGGAGCGTTTCCAAACTCTTCTAAACCGTTGTCCTCAACATGGCCTATCCGATTGGGCTGTGGTCGAAAAATTCTATAATGGTCTTACCCCAGAAACTCAACAGCGGTTCAATATTGCCACTGAAGGAAACATGCTCGACAAGCTCACCATAGAGGAGGCTGAAGAAATGTTCGAGAGCATAGTGTTAGCAGACCAGCATACACCGAGTAGAAGGTCCGTTTCGGCTACCAAGGCCACTGCCATCGCATCATCCTATGGAGTGCATCTGTTGATCAGAATGCGAGACTGTCAGCACAGTTGGAGGAGTTGACGAAGGAGGTTAGAGATTTAAAGCTGCAACGAAAGTGCGAGATTTGTCACAAAAATCATGAGACAGCCGATTGTCCCGTTGATTCTCAGGAGGAGGTAGATTTTCTTACTAATCAAAGCGTTCCTTCAATTCTGGATGGCGAAACAATAACTCTAACTGGCGAGCAAGTAACTCCGGCTATCAGCAACGCCAGAATTTGTTCTAGGAACTTGCTCCTGAACCTGCTCCTATGCCACATAATACTTCCAAGATCGAGGAGCTATTGGCTAACCAATAGCAATTGTTAAATCAGCTCTTACATAATCAGGCCAACACAAAATCCACTTTGCAGCATGAGACGTTTATGAAGGGGTAGCAGGTCGCATTTCAGAATCTTGAGGCCAAGTTTGGTGAGTTGTCCGCAAAAATTGATCAGCGACCCTCGGGGAGTCTTCCTAGTAACACCGTCCCTAATCCCGATCTTACCTATTCTAAACCATTTCCAAATGCTCATGCCAAAGCAGTGACCACCCGAAGTGGGAGAGGGGTTGTTAGTAGTGCACCAAGAGAGGAGGAGGAAGTCGATGAGGAGTTGGAGTTAGAGACGCCGCCCGACAAAGTGAACAAGAGGCGAGACCCAGCAAGTACCTTACGGTCAGGTGGTGCGTCAGTTGAGAAGGAGAAGAAGGTTGAGCAGGAACCGATGCGCGTCTATAAGCCTAAGTCGCCATACCCCGGTCGTTTGGTGAAGAAGAATGATTCGGAGCAGTACTCTAGATTTCTCGACATGCTTAAGAAGCTCCATGTGAACATTCCGTTTATCGAAGCTCTTGCGAATGTGCCAAAACATGCCAAATTTCTTAAAGATTTGCTCACTAATAAAAAGAAACTTGAGGAGCTTTCGACTGTTACTCTTAGTGAGGAGTGTTCTGCCGCCGTACAGAACAAGCTTCCTAGGAAGATGACAGATACGGGCAGCTTTACCATTCCTTGTTTGATTGGTAATCTTAATGTTAGCAATGCTTTGGCTGACCTCGGTGCAAGCATTAACCTCATGCCCTACTCTGTGTTTGCCAAACTTAACGTGGGAGAGCTGCTTCCCCCCGAATGAGTATCCAGCTGGCAGACCGATCTGTGAAGTTCCCAAGGGGCATTGTAGAGAACATGTTGGTGCAGGTGGATAAATTCATCTTCCCGGTTGATTTTGTCATTATCGATATGGATGAGGACTTGAACGTTCCGCTCATCCTCGGCTGTCCATTCTTAGCCACCCGCACGTGCTCTCATTGATGATGCCGATGGCAAATTGACTCTTCGAGTTCATGATGACACGGTCACATTCGACGTGCAGAAATCCATGAGACATACTTAGCATCAGGATGACACTCTCTACTTCATCGACACTTTCATGACGCATGTAGGCGATTATCTTACGAAGTTCTGCGAGAGAGACACATCCGACACTCAGATCGTCGATGTGGAGAATCAGTTAGTTGAGATGACAGTATTTGATTTTGATCTGGAGCAGCAGTTGCCTGAGTCAGGAGGACACGAGCCGATCATGAATTCCCAGATTTTTTCCGATGTCCTAGCGGTTGAAGAGAGAGAGAGAGTTTCCGATCGAAAAACCATTTTGTTGAGAACCCCCATCTTTAGACCTGAAAGATTTACCATCCCATCTCGAGTATGCGTTTTTAGGGGAGGGGTCTCAACTTCCCGTCATCATCTCTTCGAGTTTAGAGACAGAGGAGAAGGAGAAGTTGATGGTTGTTCTGAAATCTCATAAGCATGCCATCGCATGGAAGCTTATGGATATCAAAGGTATAAACCCGTCGTTCTGCACGCATAAAATCTTTATGGAGGACAAGTTTAAACCTATGGTGCAACCGCAGAGGAGGCTTAACCCGAACATGCAGGAGGTTGTTAAAAAAGAGGTTATTAAGTTGCTCGATGCTGGTTTAATTTTTCCAATCTCCGACTCCGCATGGGTTAGCCCAGTCCAGGTGGTCCCTAAAAAGGGCGGTATGACAGTTATCACGAACGAAAAGAATGAGTTCATACCGACACAGATTGTGACAGGGTGGCGAGTTTGCATCGACTACCATAGACTTAACGAGGCCAAATGAAAGGACCATTTCCCGCTTCCATTCATCAATCAGATGCTTGAGCGTTTGTCAGAGAAGCAGTTCTATTGTTTCCTTGACGGCTTTTCCGGTTATTTCTAGATCCCCATCACCCCGGGTGATCAGGAGAAGACCACAATTACATGTCCCTTTGGCACATTCGCGTACCGATGCATGCCATTTGGATTGTGTAACGCTCCTGCTACATTTCAGCGGTGCATGGTGGCCATTTTCCATGAGTTGATCGAGGATTCCATGGAAGTCTTTATGGATGATTTTTCTGTCTTTGGGAATTCCTTCGATGATTGTCTGCGTAACTTAGATCGAGTGCTCGCCAGATGTGAAAAGACGAATCTTATGCTCAACTGGGAGAAATGTCATTTTTTGGTTCGTGAGGTTATTGTTTTAGGTCATAAGATTTCTAGTGCAGGGATTGAGGTCGATAGAGCTAAGGTAGACACCATTTCCAAACTTCCACCGCCCACTTCTGTGAAGTCTATTCGTAGATTCTTAGGTCATGCGGGATTCTACCGCCGAATTATTAAAGATTTCTCAAAGATTTCCCGTCTGATGACCCAGCTTCTAGAGAAAGATAGGCCGTTTGATTTTAGTAAGGAGTGTTTAAGGTTCTTTAAGTTGATTAAGGAGAGGTTAGTGTGTGCTCCTATTCTTGTTGCTCCTGATTGGACTCTTCCGTTTGAGATCATGTGCGATGCGAGTGACTTTGCTGTTGGAGCCGTGTTAGGGCAGCGTCGAGAGAAACATTTCCATCCCATCTATTACGCTAGCAAGACCCTTAACGATGCTCAGGAGAACTACACCACGACAGAGAAGGAACTTCTTGCGGTTGTTTTCGCGTGCGATAAATTCCGTTCCTATCTCGTGCTTTCTAAGACTATCATATTCTCTGATCATGCGGCTCTGCGTTACCTGTTCACTAAGAAAGATGCGAAACCCCGACTCCTTCGTTGGATTCTTCTGCTTCAGGAGTTTGATATAGAAATTAAAGACAAAAGAGGAGCTGAAAATGTAGTCGCCGACCACTTATCGCGGCTTGAAAACCCTGACATGGATGAGACCAGGGAACAGGGGATTGATGATGATTTCCCGGGTGAGACTCTGCTGTACTTAAAAGCAAGTGATGAGGGATTTCCATGGTTTGCTGATCTAGCTAATTATCTATCCTCTGGTGAGTTAGTGGCTGGACTGACATATCAGCAAAAGAAGAAGTTCTTTGCAGATATCAAGTTCTACATTTGGGAGGACTCATACTTATTTCTTATTGGTGCAGATCAGGTGATTCGTCGATGTGTTTTTGGTGATGAGGCTCGCAGTAATCTTCGACATTGTCATGAGGGCCCGACCGGTGGCCATTTTGGTGCGCCTTATACCGCCAAACGCGTGTTTGATGTGGGATTCTATTGGCCGACTATTTTTCGAGATGCGCATGAGTTTGTTCGTTCGTGCGACGCGTGTCAGAAAGCCGGTAACATCTCATCCCGAAATGAGATGCCCCAAAACCCCATCCAGGTGGTTGAGATCTTTGATATATGGGGCATTGATTTTATGGGTCTGTTCCCTATGTCTAGAGGGAACATATACATCCTCGTTGCTGTTGACTACGTGTCGAAATGGGAGGAGGCTCACGCCGTACCTAGAAATGATGCACGGGTTGTAGTGGGATTCCTTCGAAAGCTTTTTGCTCGATTCGGTACTCCTAAGGCCTTGATCAGTGATCGGGGTACCCACTTTTGTAATGCTCCAATGGATAAGGTTCTGAAACGTTACGGGGTCACCCATCGACTTTCTACAGCTTACCATCCTCAGACTAGCGGTCAAGTGGAAAACACCAATCGGGGCATTAAGAGGATTTTAGAGAGAAACAGTGGGGAACAGTCGAGCGGACTGGGCTGAAAAATTAGATGATGCACTCTGGGCCTTTCGTACTGTATTTAAAACCCCTATCGGGACCACTCCCTTTCGGCTAGTTTATGGAAAGGCGTGCCATCTTCCTGTTGAGTTAGAGCATCGTGCGTATTGGGCTTTAAGAGCCGCAAATCTTGATTTATCTGCGGCAGGAAAGAGTCGTTATCTTCAAATTCATGAGGTTGAGGAGCTACAGAACGAGGCGTATGAAAGAAGTTAGGGGTATAAGGAGCGGACAAAAGAACTTCATGACAAGCATATTAAGGAACCCAAAGAATTTAAGTGTGGGGATAAGGTTCTTCTATATAATTCCCAGTTGAAGTTTTTCTGGGTAAATTGAAATCCCGATGGGCTGGTCCGTTCGTTGTGAAGGAGGCGTTTCCGTATGGAGCAGTTGAGATAGAGGCTGATGACGGACATTCTTGGAAAGTGAATGGGCATAGACTGAAGCATTATGTTGGAGGTCCACTTGGTGATCGCGAGGAGGAGGCGATCTACCTTGATCCGCCTGGAGAGTAGATGATGAGGGCACACTCGGGACATCGCCCGAGTTGTAGAGTTTGTATAAACCTTAGTTGTATTATTCTCTTTTATTTTTGTTCTTCTTTATTTTATTTTATTTTTCTTTGAGTCTGTTTTAGTCCTTAGAGTCTATTTGATGTCTGCTTTGGGTTGTTTTGAGTTTTATTTTGCAGGATTGAATTTTCTCGTTCGTACTCAATCTCCATTCGGATGAGGATTTTTCCGAGCCTATCATATTGTAGAGGACACCCAGAAGCTGCGGCCGCGAATGAAATGCTATATGGCCGCCTAGGAACAAGACTTGTGAAGAGAATTGCATCATTACCAGGGGAGTCTGTTCCACTTTACTTATTTTAGATTTTAATTGTATTTTATTTTTTGTCATTTTCTATTCTTACGTTGGGGACAATGTAGATTTTAAGTGTGGGGATGGGAAACTGGCGTTTTTCTTAAAAAAACAATTTTTTTTAAAAATTTAACAAAAAAATAAAATAAAATAAAAAATTGTCCTTGAAATTGTTTGTTTACATTAAACAGGAGATGATATTAATTTACCGATGAATTTTGACAACACTCTTGAAAATTTTTAAAAAAAAAATTTTAGATCAACACATATACTGGGATGTAACCGAACAGGTAGACTCTGTATTTGATGTGTCAGTAGGCTCAGCCCCTTAAGAATGAAAGGACAGTATGCTTGTAGACTTAATTGAACTTAAATTGCTTGATTTTTGTGGGATACATATTAGACTATAGAAAATGGGATGAAAGGTCGGGCCATACTCAAGCCTTATGTTTAGTTTGATCGTAAAAATTAAAAATTTTATAGAAATCTGAGTAGACTAATCATACGATGCTTGGGTAGGTTTAAAGTTAGGGTATTCATAAGTAGCCTGTGATATGAACATAAATTTCATACTTCTAGTTCAAGTGGTTAACACTTCATAGGCGTATGGTTTTATAACCTTAAATCCTGTATTGATGGGATGCTCCGGGGTTCGGACACCATGGGTCTTTATGCGGTATATCATCTGGGTATTCATATCTCCTAAGTGGATTTATGAATATTAAAAGAGCTTAAAGAGCAAACCCGCAGTTTTTCTTCCATATATAAGTCATTAAACATGATCATCCCATACTTCAAAGTACAAATATACTACTGACTTGATCATCCACGCTGTTAGTCATATGGGGTCCCCTTGCTCGCGTCCTAATACCATTAAGAAACGGACCACAAGGGACACGTCATATGTAAGCCCTACAGATGAATTCGTGCATAATCACCCATGGAGATGGACTTTGGGGTGTTGCTTGATAATGGGGGTATGTCATGTAATAGGGAACACTTACTAGTTAGTTACTTAATACATACCTTAATCATATCTAATGGCTGCTAGGTAGACCTTAATGCTTAAGCTTAGATGGATAAACAATATCGTTGATCGTCTTTAGCTGTTCTTATATTGGCACAACATGTTTTGATCAACTAGATATAAGGTTTAAGTTAAGTTGGGGTGGCTTGGGTCCGGTAAACCTGTGTGAAATTGTTCTTAATTGTGGGTCCCAATAGATCATATAAACTAATAAACTTGTCGCATCTTACTTGTCTCGGTAAGTATTAAAGGGCATGGGTTTAGGTGGACAACAATACTGGCAATCAACCAGATTTATCTTATTAGGCGAATTCCGATAAGTGGGCAGCTGTGTAGTTGTCAGGGTTTAAAGCAGATAAGTATATTGGAAATCGAGATTAATATGTTTGATAATTTTAAATATTGAAAAAAAAAACTTCAAGAGTGGTGGGTTTATATTGTATATCTCGGTTATGATCCTGTGCAGACTACTTTTTTAGCGACGAAAAAGGTTTAAGTGTGGTGATATTTGATGTGGTCTAAAAATATATATAATATTATATAAATATTCCTATACTTTCAAGTATTTTGAGCCAGGTTTTTATTGTATATACTCATAATTGGTTCATATGTAGGTTTTTAAGGTTCTAAGAGACAATGAGCTAAATTAGAGCATTTTTTTTACTAAACTTGAAACCGAGTATTTAAATAGTAATTTTAATAATAATAAACCCAAGTTTACATAATGCAAATAGTTCATGCTTTAAAGTAATTAAAATAAAGTATAAACAAAGAAAAAAAAAAGAAAAGAAAGAAACCTAAACTTAAGTTATTTGAATCAATATGGTTTACTTATTTTCTTATCTGGTTGGACTTGTAAACGGATGGAGCTGACATGGATTACTTTTGGGCTAATAACTAGCTCGTGGGCTATATGTTTTTTTTGTAGCCTAAAAGGAAAAAAAAACCCAGATGATTATTATTATTATTATAACTATAAAAGAAAGTAAAAAAAAGATAAGGAAGATCATACGGAAGTAGCGTAACAGCGGCAACATAGAACAACAATCAAAAGTAAAACCTCACGTGGAGGTTGGTGATCACAAAAAGAAAAGAAAGATTGAAGAAAGCCGCAGGAACCAAAAGAAAATAAAGTCAACAGTGCTCAAGTTCGGAGAAAGAAAAAAGAAATTAAAAAGCAAGCAGGCAGGTCAACTTGATTTGTTTTCTTTTAGGATGAACCGGGATCTTTATATTATTTTTGTTTCGTATCTTTTTATGAGTGACTAAATATTTTGAACTACCTAGGTTTTGGTTGAATACTATGTTAGATTGATGGTTTGACGAATTATTATTTGACGTTGGTTGATTTAATGTTATGGTAAAGTTTTTAGTTATATTGGTCATGATATATATGCGTAATTGAATCCGATTTTTGCTTTAATAATTATTCCACTTGTGTTTGATAGTCATTGGTAATTGTTAGATGCATGATTAAGTTGTCTACTTTGTGATTTCAACTTGTTTGCGATTTATGGTCGAAAAAATCGTAGGAATATTTATTGAGAGCGGATTAGATTTAATTATTCTATCTTTAGAGAGGCCGGGAGGCAATTTAGTGTTGTGTCATCTTTATCTTTTGCGGGTTTGGGTACTAATTGCACGGGAGTGAGTTAGCCTAGGTCCCCTTAGATTATTGTGATACAAGTCATGTTCAAATTAATTAAAAGTACCCCTTATATTAATATATATTGTATCTGAAGAGACCGGGAGGTGATTTAGATTTTGGGGTACCATAGTATTATTAGGTAAGGTGAGACCGGGAGGTGATCCACACCTTTAACAATTGAGCTTCACATGTCATTAGAGTTCTAGGGTGTCGTTGGTGAGGCTGAGAGGCGATCTAGCGTACTTTAGTGATCTTTAGTGCCATATTTTTTAGATATTGTTTTTCAACCAAGTCAAGTTCATTAACTATTAATTTAACTAGTAGGATTCCATTACCTAGGTAGTCTTTTCTCGCATTTGGTTAAAACCCAATTTTTATAAAGTTTCATTTTTAGTTTAATTTTTAATTAGTTAAGTAATTTAGTTTAATTAATATTTAAGAAGAAAAAAATTCTAATAAAAAACAAAAGAAAGTCTAGATTAGTAATCATTTAGGTTTAATAATTAGAATTTACCCATTGTGTCCTAGGCTCGATATCCGTTCTTACTTGCTAGCTACATAACGACCGGTACACTTGCCGATTGTTTGGTTTTTAGGTGAATTCGGTAAAACTTGGTTATTAATAATATACGCTTTTCACAAATCAGCTTTTGTCAATTTATTCTTTAAGGTTTGAAATGCTTCATAATGTTCACTTCTCCAATTAAATTTAATATCTTTTCGAGTTAGTTTCGTCAATGGTGAAGCTATTTTTGAGAAATCTTTAATAAAACCCTGGTAGTATCCAGCTAAACCCAGAAAACTACGAACTTTTGTCGAAGTCTTTGGTGGAGACCATTTCATCATTGCTTCCACTTTGGTGGGATCAACTAGAATACCATTTGAATTTATTATATGGCCCAAAAATTGCACCTCTCGAAGCCAAGAAGCACATTTAGAGAATTTAGCATAAAGCTTCTCCTTTCTTAGAACTTCAAGTACTAGAGATGACGAGCATGATCTACCTCATTTTGTGAGTATACCAAGATATCATCAATGAAGACAATAACAGATATGTCTAACATGGGTCTGCATACCTGATTCATGAGATCCATAAATGCAGCTGGTGCATTGGTTAGACCAAATGGTATCACCACAAATTCCTAATGACCATACCTTGTATGAAAGGCGGTCTTAGGATATCTTCATCCTTTAACTTTTAACTGATGGTAGCCGGACCTCAGATCAATTTTTGAAAACCAACTAGCCCCTTGGAGCTGGCCAAATAAATCATCAATCCTAGGTAATGGATACCTATTTTTTATGGTAACTTTATTCAACTCACGATAATCAATACACATACGCATACTCCGATCTTTCTTTTTAACAAATAAAATTGGTGCACCCCATGGCGATATGCTAGGACGAATAAATCCCTTGTGAACAAGATCCTGCAATTGAGACATAAGCTCTTGCATTTCAGTGGGGGCTAAACGATAAGGTGCCTTTGCAATTGTTTTGGCATTCGCAACAAGATCAAATCGAAATACAACTTCTCTTTCGGGCAGTATACCTGGAAGATCGTCTGGAAATACATCGGAAAATTCATTTACTATAGGAACATTTTCAATCTCTATCTCTACTTGACTTGTATCAACAACATAGGCTAAGAACGCCTTATACCCATGATTTAGATATTTCTTTGCTTTCATTATCGAGCAAATAGAGAGGTTTCCCTCCTTTTCACCATAAGTTGAGATTTGTCTACCACTAGGGGCAGAAAGATGGATAATCTTTTGATGGCATAAGATTTTAGGATGATGGCGAGATAACCAATCCATACCTATTACAACATCGAATTCTCAAAGAATCATAGGAATAAGGTCAATAGAATAAACTTCTCCTTCAATTTGGATGCACATCTAACACTAGAAAGCTTTTGCTATCAGTTATTTCCATCTCCAAAGGATTTATTAGTTTAGTAGTAGGGTGAGTAAAAGATTTGCTAAACTTCATAACAAACGAATAGCTAGCCCCGGAATCAAATAACACATGTGCAAGCATAGAGTTGATTAAAAAAGTACATGTCACCACATCTGGTGTGACTTTAGCTTCTTCTACCATAATCTGAAAGGCTCTTCCACGCACTCTAGATGTTTCGCCTTTCTTGTCACTACCCATTGCCCGTGCCTGCCTTGTATCTACTCCCTTCCCTTCATCCCCGCATAATTTTGGACATTCACTTTTGATGTGCCCCGGCATATTACAATTATAACACACATTTGTCAGGCTTGAACATTGTGGACTCATATGACCTAACTTTCCACATTTATGGCAGATGCTCTGCTTAAGACGACATTCACCTTGATGGTTCTTCCCACAAGTTTTTCAATGATAAGTTCCCATGTGTGACTCCGTTTTCTTTGAAAAACTCGTCTTCAATTCTTTGAAGGAGTAATAAAAGTCTCTATCTTTCTCTTTTCACCGCTAGCTTTTTGTCGATATAATTCGGTTTTTCTTTCTTGTGCCCAGTTTATAATTTCTTCTAAAGTTTCACACTTTGACAGATTTATGAATTCACGAATATTTGTTTTCAACATTCGATGATATCGATTAATCCGCATCTTTTCATCTGCCATAAAAGGGAAGAATTGAAGTTTATCGAAAAAAATCTCCGGTAATTTCTTCGACGGTTTGATGAGTTTGAGTCATGTGGAGAAATTCATCAGCAATCCTTTCAACTGATGCTTGCGGGTAGAAATGATTTAAAAAGATTACTTTACATTCTTCCCATGTCATTTTATGATTCCTTCATGGCCTCTTTCTTTCTTTATTACTTCCCATCATTCCCTTGCTCGGCCTCGTAGTGAATTTGACGCATAGATCACTTTATCTTTCGGAGCACAATGACTTGTGTCAAACACACCTTTGATTTCTGTTATCCATCTTTGGCTTTCAATTGGATTAGCTGCTCCTAGAAATGGATTAGGATTGCATGATGAAAAATCCTTGTACAAACATTTGACTTTTTCCGATTCATGATCTAGAATTTGAGTAGTACGCCCTTCACCCATGGATTGATCTTTAGGATCATCCTCATTCGATTTCTTCTCTACTCCCAACTATTCTTTCATAATGGATCGAATATTATAGCTTAATTTAGAAATGATGAAAAGAAGAGTATTCTGCATTGCTTTTGCTATCTCTTCAAAAATATATTTCCAAAATTCATCATCTTGTACCCTTGGTATCGTTACATGCGAAGGAGGAGAATGATTTCCTACCGGTCTCCCAGTACTGCTTACACTAGTATGCGAATGTTGACGGAGACTTCCATCCCCATCGTTTACTCCTTTCTCATGACAAGAACTTATCATTTCTTATTACTGAAATGACAACAGAGATTCAGGATAATATTTATATCCTATTAACCCCACTACAAACATATATAAGAGTTTCTTATCGCATATGCACTTTATATACCTTACCTACTCTTTGTTCATTTTGGCAGCAATATGACCACTCTAAGATTACATTAGTACCATGTATTTACAATCATCACTAGTTAGGTGTGATTGTCCACACACTATACAAATATAATTTTATCGTTGCCATATTATGCCACAAATCACAAACGTCGGTTCAAATAGTCATTTTAGCGCATTATATATCGTGCTAATTAACAACTTAACATACAAATAACAACCACTCATGTATGTACACAGCTTATCATGCATCTTTTTGCATGCTTGTAGTTTAGGGAATTTTATCAAACTTTAATTCCCATCCCCACCATAAGCTTCTGATCGAAGATTGCTTACTCAACGTATCAAGAGCACACAATTTAATTAAGTCCAAGTATTCTTATTAAATACTTAGTTCACTTAAACCATTGCTCTGATACCAACTTGTAACGCCTTACTTTTAAACGCCCCTTTATATTATTATTTTAATAATATATTCTAAACTGGTCCCATATTTTTTTTAAACAACGAAAGCGTTTTATTAAAATAATATGACAAAACAACTATATCCAAAATTCACATTATACATAAATTCGATACGTTGAGTAAGTTACATCATCAAACTTATTTAACTAACTCGTAATATATACATCCCAACATGGGTTATAAACATAATGTTCAATCTTTCAACATACCAAGGCTTAACCAAACTTTTCTATACATGCACTGGTGATTTACCTGAAAAACATTATTTACGATAATATTAGCAAAGCTAAGTGAGTTCATTTATTGAAATATAATATTTTTTTTCATATCACGATTTTAACTAACAATCAGCCACCATATTCTTCTCATGGCAATTTATTATTTAAGATACAAGTTTACTCTTGTCACATGATAGTGATTTATTCCCCCACCACGTTACACCCGTGGCAATTGATGTGTTGTAAAACACACTTATTTTCCACACCTTTTATCTTCGTATTATATTATATTTTATGTGTTTTAACTCGTTTTAGATAGGTTTTATTATTAATCTTTATCTTGTAGTCTATGGGTGAAAGATTGAAGAAACCGAGCTTTTCGAGGAGTTTACGAGCCTTTTACGCATACGATTTCAAGAAATAACTCAAAGCCCGGCCCATATGCATCATGGAGGCCCAAGTCTTACAATGATATTATAATATAAAAAAATAAACCTAAAGAACCCTAGACATGGTCCGATCGGAACAGTGAGCAGGAAGAAGAAAGGAAAAAAGTCTTGTGTCGGCTAGGGTTAGATCATGTGACGGCTAAGGAAGGAAGAAGAAGCAAGAACCAAGCCTCGGGATCATTCTCCATTGATTATTACAGCCAAGAGCAGCCTGGGATCATCCATATCCTTTCATCTATTTCATTGTTCATAAACTTGATTTTCTTGTTCAATTGATTACATAGTTTTGCAATTACTTAAATGATTGAAGTGTTATTGATTAGTATTGATTGTTGGATGATTGAATTGATGTTTGAGATGAATTATTTGGTGATTTTAATGAGTATTTGCTGCTGTCCAAATAACATGCTAGGCTAAACTTGTTGGTTCTACCTAGGAATGATGATTATTGTTAGGTTTTGATGAGTTTATTGGATTGTTTGATTGATAGATGTTAATTGTTATTGTAAAGTTTGATTTACACTTGAAATAGGTTGTGTTTAATGGCTGAAAATTATATCAATTTTATTGCTTAAACCCCCTTGCGTTGGTTGATTAAGTTTTTGTTGATTGATTGGTGCATTGTTTGATTCTGGACTTTGTGTTTAGGGTTTGTTTGTTGGGTTTCTATGGATAATTTATACCTAGTTAACCATTTAACTAGTCACAATTAAGACGGAAGCGTGATATTTACAAACTAAACATATCTATCCATATGTATATATATATATATATTACAAGTTTATATGATATGTGTTCATGAACAACCTAGTTTATTCATGTCATAAGATTACTAATAATCTATATATTAGAAACCCGAGGCAAGGATCAAGTAATACGGAAAAACTAAACTATCAAAGCTTGTAAAACTTACATTCTTAAACCTTTAAGAGATGTAGCTGATGGTTGAAGAAGATGATGATGTTGATGCTAGACTTTCAAAGGAAAATCCTCAAACGGAATATACCTCGAGCCTCCAACACACACCGAGCTATGTTAGGAAGCTTGAACACGAAAAACCGAGACCCGAGCCTTCCTTTTTCTTTTGGCCGTAAGTAGTAAGCAAGAAGGAAAGAAAGACTTGATCAATTTTTGTTTCTTGAAAGTGTATATGTTATAATGATCAAATCCTTTTTAAAACCATCATATCTTTGTGTTAGGTTTTAGTCAAGTAGAATACACTCAACATCCACCAAATCCTTGACAAAAATTTGACCATAACTTTGGGGTGTGGGGCCCACCCAAAACCGGCCCCAAATAAAATTATTATTATTATTATTTTTTTTTTATTTTATTTTATTTATTTTATAAAGTATAAAATAAATATATAAACACCCCATCTTTTATAAACCATTTTACAAAAGAACATATAGTTAAATAATCATTCCAATAATAATTATTTGAATAAATAAATTAACCAATTAATTTATTTAACACTTTCAAGTAAGTATTCAGAAACCCGATTTTCTGAATGTATCGTGTTCTGTATTTGTCTCATAGATCTTATCTTAACAAATACATAATTGGTGTGTGTCTAACTCGTTATTGGGTATGACCCGACTTGGATCAAACACGACTAGTCACATTAACCTAATTATGTGTCTCGGGCATACGATATTCCAACAATCTCCCACTTGCACGAGACTCATAGGAAGTTAATGCTAATGGTGAATACCGCCTAACAACAGGTCACCATCCCTAGTGTGTTTAACTAAGTGCCATTCAATAACATCATCCCCTTCAAGTCCATACTTGATATGATATAGGTAAGTCTTATCATTACATCCCTTTATTACTAGATGTCCTGTCAAATCGAAGAGACACAGAGTGATCATTCTCTCAATGATTTAACTTAACAGGCCTTAGACATCTAAACTCTCAACACATAAGAGGAACAAATTCCATCTTGACTGCATACATCCTCGTTGACATCTCATATGATATCTGAGCTCTTTCTTACACGTCATCGTGTTACTGAAATAACAAAGAAGAGAGTCAAGATATCAGACTTGATGAAAAATCAGATCCGATATGCATCTCAGGTCAAAGGACACAATGATACTCGCCTTTACTCAAGGATTACTTATGATCAGTTGCACTAACTCCATGCAGTGATCCTTGAGAGCGGATCATGTCCAATATTTGTATTCCACAAATATCTATGAACCTTGGTGGCAAACCTATGCCCTATATTCATCACATGAATATCAACCAATCCGGGTTCATAATAGTCTTACCTTCATACTTGTTCCCACAAGTATGATCGACTACGGACGTTTAGAACAACATAAGTCATTCATGGATTAAACATGCAAATATAGAACATAACTCATTGAATAATTAAAACATAATTAATTTTCATGAGATACCCATTACATTCGTTCTTATACAAACACTAAATACAGATTAAATCCACTCACTAGAATACCGAAGTCCTAATGCACAAACATGACTCTCATGCTTTGGCCTATCGAGGAGCTTCGTGAGTGGGTCCGCAATATTTTGATCGGTATGAACTTTATGAATACATATCTTTCTCTTTTCAACTTCATCCCTTATGTAGTTGAATCTGCGCTCAATGTGCCTCGTTTTCTGATGAGCACGAGGCTCCTTGATCTGTGCAATAGCACCTTCATTGTCACAGAATATCTCTAGGGGCTCCTGAATGGTAGAGATAATCCCTAGATCCATGATGAACTTTTTCATCCATGCAGCCTCTTGGGCTGCCATTGAAGCGGCGATGTACTCAGATTCTGTAGTGGATAACGCGACAACATCCTGCTTCGAACTCTTCCAAGAGACAGCGCCTCCATTCAAAATGAAGACATATCCCGACTGTGATCGAGAATCATCTCGGTCAGTTTGGAAACTCGCATCCACGTAACCCTTTACGACGAGTTCCTCCTCACCAGACCCATATATTAAAAACATATCCTTAGTCCTTCTAAGGTACTTTAATATATTCTTGACAGCCATCCAATGACTGTCACCTGGGTTGTGCTGGTATCTACTCGTTATGCTTAAAGCATACGAGACGTCCGGTCTAGTGCACATCATTGCATACATAATAGATCCTATTGCCGAAGCATAAGGAACATGCTTCATCCTATCCTGCTCTTCCTTAGAGCTAGGACTTTGGGATGAGCTTAACACGGTTCCTCTAGGAATAGGTACCAAACCTTTCTTAGAGTTTTCCATCCTGAACCTTTTTAGGATTTTATCAATGTATGCACTTTGATTAAGTCCGATCAATTTCCTTTTTCTATCCCTATAGACCTTTATTCCCAAGATATATGTCGCTTCTCCAAGATCCTTAATTGAGAAACGACTACTTAACCACGTTTTAACGCTTTCCATACTTGGTATATCATTTCCAAATAAAAGTATATCATCGACATACAAAATAAGGAACATGATTATACTCCCACTAGCCCATTTATACACACACGCCTCATCACCGTTTTGGACGAAACCAAACGCTTTGATTTCTTCATTAAAACGATGATTCCACATCCGTGATGCTTGTTTCAACCCGTAGATTGATTTCCTTAACTTACATACTTTATCAGGATTAGATGGATCGACAAAACCTTCAGGCTGAACCATATGGACATCTTCCTCAAGATATCCATTTAGAAAAGCGGTCTTGACATCCATTTGCCATATCTCATAATCAAAATGAGCTGCAATGGCAAATAATATCCTGATCGACTTAAGCATCGCAACCGGCGAGAAGGTTTCATCATAATCAATCCCTTGAGTTTGCGTGAAACCTTTTGCGACAAGTCGAGCTTTGTAAGTATCTAAATTTCCATGCATATCGGTCTTCTTCTTGAAGACCCACTTACATCCAACCATTTTGGAGTTAAGTGGACGATCAACCAATTCCCAAACTTGGTTATCGTGCATGGATTGCATCTCGGCGCTCATGGCTTCAAGCCACTTGTCACAATCAGGTTGTTACATAGCATCTTTGTAGGAGATCGGTTCATCCGAATCGACCAAGTAGCAATCATCCACAAGAAATCCATATTTCTTGGGAGGTCGACTAATCCTATTAGATCTGCGAGCAACGTGTGTATGATCAACCATTTGATCACCTTCAACATCCTTGTGTTGAAAGCTAGTATCGACCAACTGTGTATCATCCAGTGATTCTTGAACCTCTTCAAGTTCCACTCTCTTTTCACTAGGTCCTTCCATAAGGAACCTAGTTTCTAAGAAGTATCCTTTGCGTGAAATAAACACCTTTTGTTCACTAGGATCATAGAATATATATCCTATATCATCCTTTGGGTATCCTATGAAGATACACCTGATGGATCGAGCCTCAAGCTTATTTGGGGTGTCACGTTTAACATAAACTATGCATCCCCATACCCTTAAATATGAAAAGGATGGAACCTTTCCATGCCACACTTCATAGGGTATTCGATCCACCTTTTTGGTCGGGGCCATATTCAAAATACGAGCCGCTGTAAGTAGCGCATATCCCCAAAATGATGGCGGTAGTGAGCTTCGTGCCATCATTGATCGAACCATGTCCAACAGTGTTCTATTCCTCCTCTCGGATACTCCGTTATGTTGAGGAGTTCCAGGAGGAGTGAGCTGTGAAATAATTCCACAATCTCTAAGATGACTTTGAAAAGCATCACTTAGGTATTCGCCTCCTCTATAGGAGCGGAGTACCTTGATTGTTCGGTCGAGCTGATTTTGTACTTCATTTTGAAATTCCTTGAACATTTCAAAGGCTTCATGTTTGTGTTTCATTAGATATACATACCCATATCGACTAAAATCGTCGGTAAAGGTAATGAAGTACCTTTCACTATTCCTACTAGTTGGCTTGAAGGGTCCGCATACATCCGTATGTATGATACCCAACAAGTCCTTAGCCCTTTCATTTGTACCTTTGAAAGGCTCTTTGGTCATCTTGCCTTGAATACAAGATTCACACTCATCAAACGAACCTAACTCGTTTGTTTTCAAAAGACCATTCTTTTGGAGAGTATTTATACGATTCTTGTTTATGTGTCCAAGGCGACAATGCCAAATGTAGGAATCACTCAAACCCTTTTTGAGTCTTTTAGTAGAAGTTTGATATAATGAGCTATTTGAGGTATTATCATGAACCAATTCATAAATACCGTTGTTTGGTACAGCTTTAAAATAAAAGATACCATTAGATGATACATGCATTTCTGATCTTACAAATTTAAAGTCAAAGTTACATTGTCTAAGAAGGTGCACAGAAATAATGTTCCTAGTCAAACTAGGAGCATACAAAACATTTTTCAAAACAACTTCCAAACCACTTGGAAGCGATAAAGTGAAGTCTCCTCTAGCGACCACGTGCACCCTTGCACCGTTGCCCATGAAAAGACTCACTTCGCCCTTCTTTAAGTCTTCATTCCTTTTGAACCCCTGCAACCAATTGCAAATATGAGTTCCACATCCGGTATCCAATACCCATGTGTTAGAAGAAATAAGATTTAGCTCAATATTAATCATAAAGACATTACCCGAGGTATGCGCCGCATTCCTCTTGTCTCTTAGCTCTTTTAGGTAGACCGGGCAATTGCGTTTCCAATGTCCGGTCTCCCCACAACCAAAACAAGGATCATCCTTATGACCCCTTGGTTCCACAACCTTTTGTTTCTTTGCCATAACCGGTGATTTGCCCTTACCCTTAAGATGCATAGGAGGACCCTTTCTTTTTGCTACCTTAGCCTTAGAATTGGGTTGAGATCGATTCTTGGATTTACCTTCATTGATCGCAAACACGGGTAAAACCCTTTTACCCATGCTCGCCTCGGCTGTTTTAAGCATTGAGTGAAGTTCTCCAATGTTTTTGTCCCACCCGTTCATGTTATAATTTAACACGAAAGTGTCGAACCTTTTCGACAAAGAGTTAAGGATCAAATCCGTTGCTAACTCCTTTGAGATGGGACAATTGAGCTTGGCGAGGCGATCAATGTAACTTTTCATCTTAAGTACATAAGTTGAAACTGGTTGATTATCATCCATTCTACATGCATGCAAGGCTCGAACCGTTTCGAACCTTTCAACCCTCGATTGCTTAAGGAACATTTCCTTAAGTTGAGTAATCATGTCGTACGCATTATGGTTTTCGAAATCCTTTTGGATTTCGGGAACCATAGTCGCCAACATGAGGCATGACACTTGAATGGAATCTTCCGTGTGTTTGACCCAATTCATGTATTCGACCTCAGTTCCCTCTTCCGGTTCTTCGGGGATAGGTGTTTCCAAAACATGATATAATTTTTCTTGTTTTAGAACAATCCTTAAATTTCGGAACCAATCCGAAAAGTTATTGTGGTTAAGACGGTCTTTAGCGAGAATAGATCGGAGAGAGACATTTTGGACGTTAGGGATTATGTTATCGTCGACGTGTGCGGCCATCTGCAGAATTTTAATTAAGTTCATTTTAGTGTTTTACGTATTTTAATTATTAATACCCTTTTATATATATACCAAATATAATTAATAATTAAAATCTAGAATCCAACGATAAACCCGACTCCGGTTAGGTGACCTTTTTCCCATTGTCGGTTTATCAAGGTAGTTATTCATAACAATTGCAAACCCTTTTGCAACTTCTAGAGTTTATGGGACCGGTTCGAAATCATATTTCGTGTCGGCATGTTTATCCCATCAACACCTATTAGACCCCATGCTTGGGTGACCCTCTTCACATGGTTCTAATTTAAGTCGTCCTACTTGTATCAACTTGTAATATTAACATACAAACGGTTAGGTGACCTTTTTCCCATTTATATGCCAATATTACCTCAACATATTAATTTACTCTACGCGGTTAGGTGACCTTTTTCCCACTGGGAGCTTACTAATATGTTAAGCGTTAATACAAAAGGATGGTGTTTAACTTGTTATCCTTAATTTCAAAAGGGATTTTTAGTTTTAATAATTCTAGTTATAAAACTTTAAATCATGTTCTAACATGCATTTAGTAACATGATTATTTTGAAACCATTTTCAAAATTCTAATTTATAATAAAACCTATTTTATTATGGGCGTGAGACGGCTAGTTAATAAATCCATTTTATTAAACTATGTGTCACGTAATTACCGATAATTATTAGAACCCGTTTTATGCTTTGTTAATTAATTCTATGTGACGAAGTTGATATCCTAATATCTAACAACCACACAATCAAACAATCAATTAACAAGCATACATAATTATACTAGACACGAGCCACTAAGTTAGACCACACTTGTTAGCCGAAACAAGTGTGTGTCTTAGGTCCAATCCTAAGGGACACATGACACATGGATGTTATAGCTCCCACTCGATCCCGCATCCAAATGCTTCGAGCATCTTCTTCAACCCCGTTGTGATCCATTGGGCTTGAACTTGGGCCTTAGCTTCCATAAGCTTCCATTTGGGCTCATTGGGTGGGCTTAGGTCCATTTGGGCTTGAATCCCTTTAATGGGCTTGTGAGACCCATTATCACCATACCCGGCCCAATAAGGCCCAAACTTCCAATTTTGCAATCTTCTTTAAATTTACATAACAAATGTCCTAATACATTTTTTTTTTTTATAAAATAAAGATATTGCAAATAAACTATTTATTACATACCCATATGAATAAATAATTACAAAATTGCCCCTAATTAATTATTACAAACCGAAACTTTGAATAATTAATAACAATCACAACAAACATCCAATTGGTCTACGGCTCGGTCTAGTTTTAACAAACATAACCCGTTATGTCTTAGGAACCCGTTCCAAAACCCCTTGACTTTATCGGGCCTAGCCCAACTCAATTGGGCTTGACCCAATAACTTGATTATGGGCTTCGGCCCACATGTGCAAAACACATGGGCTTCGGCCCAATAAGAAGTCTCATGGGCTTCGGCCCATTTAACCAAAAATGGGCTTCGGCCCATATAGCTTTCTCCCCTTTTTTTTTCTCGGTTAGCCCAATAACCAAAAACAAGTGGGCTTCGGCCCATGAACTCGGTTTTATATTTTTTTTTTTTTTTTTTTTTTTGAACAAAGCCAAAAAAATATAACAAGATTAAATACAAAAAAATCATGCATGTTTATTTTTGTATAAAATCTTTCAAGGGGAAAATATAAAACCGAAAACCCGAAGCTTAGTTTTCCGTATCCCGGCTCTTGATGCCATTTGTTGGGTTTCTATGGATAATTTATACCTAGTTAACCATTTAACTAGTCACAATTAAGGCGGAAGCGTGATATTTACAAACTAAACATATCTATCCATATGTATATATATATATATTACAAGTTTATATGATATGTGTTCATGAACAACCTAGTTTATTCATGTCATAAGATTACTAATAATCTATATATTAGAAACCCGAGGCAAGGATCAAGTAATACGGAAAAACTAAACTATCAAAGCTTGTAAAACTTACATTCTTAAACCTTTAAGAGATGTAGTTGATGGTTGAAGAAGATGATGATGTTGATGCTAGACTTTCAAAGGAAAATCCTCAAACGGAATATACCCCGAGCCTCCAACACACACCGAGCTATGTTAGGAAGCTTGAACACGAAAAACCGAGACCCGAGCCTTCCTTTTTCTTTTGGCCGTAAGTAGTAAGCAAGAAGGAAAGAAAGACTTGATCAATTTTTGTTTCTTGAAAGTGTATATGTTATAATGATCAAATCCTTTTTAAAACCATCATATCTTTGTGTTAGGTTTTAGTCAAGTAGAATACACTCAACATCCACCAAATCCTTGACAAAAATTTGACCATAACTTTGGGGTGTGGGGCCCACCCAAAACCGGCCCCAAATAAAATTATTATTATTATTATTATTTTTTTATTTTATTTTATTTATTTTATAAAGTATAAAATAAATATATAAACACCCCATCTTTTATAAACCATTTTACAAAAGAACATATAGTTAAATAATCATTCCAATAATAATTATTTGAATAAATAAATTAACCAATTAATTTATTTAACACTTTCAAGTAAGTATTCAGAAACCCGATTTTCTGAATGTATCGTGTTCTGTATTTGTCTCATAGATCTTATCTTAACAAATACATAATTGGTGTGTGTCTAACTCGTTATTGGGTATGACCCGACTTGGATCAAACACGACTAGTCACATTAACCTAATTATGTGTCTCGGGCATACGATATTCCAACATGTTTGCGGTAGGTACAACCGTAGGGTTTTTTTTGCTTGAATTTGTGGTTAAAGTACAGCGGTTAGGCACCTTCTTAGAGACCGAGAGGTGATAAGAAGTAGGGTCGTCTCATTACCTTTGCATGCTAGAATAAGAATTGCACGAGAGCGAGTTCGTTTCTTATCCGGTTTAGGTGTTTTGAGCGACTACTTGGTCTATTTGGTTTAAGTTGAATTGTTCCTCTATCCTTGATTGTGTAGTATTCATTTCCATTAGGGTCGAGTGTTGGTCAGACCCTAATGTTGGTCGAGTGTTAGTCGAGTGTTGGTCGAGTGTTAGTCAGACCGAGAGGTGAGTCAACATTAGAACACGTTAATGATTGTTTCCCGGTTTGGTCGTTTTAGCCGATTTTGAGTAGTTTAGGCTTGTTGAGTGAGACCGAGAGGTGATCCAGTGAGCCCGAGAGATCCTTAGTCATGTCATCTTTAGGAACCGGTGTCTAGATATCATTCAATCCATTAGCTTGTCAGGCCTACAGTTTGATTCAGACCTAGGTAGACGTTTTTCTCCATCCGAAGTTAATACAGTTAGTTTGTCGTTAAGTTTTCTATTTTAGGTAACTTTTGTCTGTCAGTCTAGTTAGTTCAGTTAAGTTAAAAGAAATCAAAAATCAATTAAATATTATTCTTAGGTAGGTCTTGTCTAGGGTTAGTAATCATTAGCGTTCTTACATGTCCACGTGTTCGATACTCGGACTTCCTAGGTCTATACTACTTGCGATCGGTACACTTGCCGGTTGTGTGTGGTTTTAGGATTTTCATTTTATAATTAAAGCTTAGTTGTGAGGGTCATTCTTTTAGACATATCCGACGCACACCAGCAATAATTATCACACTATAGTGATTTAACTCCCAACACGTCACACCTGTGGCATATTTAACGCATCATTGTGATTTTACCCCCCACCACGTCACACCCGTGGCAATAATTATATTCTCCAATTTACTATCATAAGATCATTTATTATCACTTATTCGAATAAAATCGCATGTATGCAAATTCTATCGCCCAATTAATCTTATGTCTAAGTTATATAAAATATACAGAGATTTGTATAGACTCATCTGGACTCCTAGAGAATTTCTCTAATGAACCCTTTGTCAACTTCTTTTTATCTCCTCCTAATATGGATGAATCGGTTTTGGAAACTTGTTTTCACCACTTGTTTATTCTTATAAACGGCTCGTCAAAACCATTCGATTAATGCTACCTAGTCTCATACATATATCTATGTGTTATAGCCGCCTCATTCCTTATATATGATAATATGATTCTCAAGAGTATTAAAAGTCCAAAGATGCTATCCTAATACTCAGTTATTCTAACAGATAGCAACATTCTGATTGATTCGCTTCTTCCTTCGCGCAAGCCTTTGGTTCGCCCCTTGTTGTGTTGCATTTTCTGCTCCTCCGCTTCAGTCTGCCTTCTTTGGATAGCCAGGGTCCGACATTTATTTCCGATTTCATTTTCAGCTCCAGGTTTTGGTGGCCCATCTGGTTGGTTCAGCTATCACTGCTGGAATCCCCTGTGAGTGGCATCCACATGGTGAAACACAATAACTAAAAGAACATATGTATTTTAAATGTGAGTTCGATTGACTGCTGGTACATTTTTACATCAAATTTTGAAAGGAGTTTCACACATATATATATATATGATTAGTTATTAATCTTGTTTCACTAAATAGTGTTTGATTATTTTAAACCATGATTAAACTCTTCATACCTTAAACAATCTTGTATCTTGTTTAACACTTTTTATAACTTTATTTATATATGCAAAATGGGATGTTATATAAATTAGCTGAGATGAGTTGAGTCTGAGATCATGATATCTGAGCTCAACTTGTTTAGAGTCTTACCTTTAAAGCCTGACCTCCAAACAGCAGTAGTTTTTAAGCTTAAACTTTGCTTGTGAGTAGCTTTTAAGCTCGAGCTCTGCTATTTATTATGTATATATAAAAGAATAAATATAGTATTTATATATTTATTTATATGGTCATCATTATCATTTATATAATATTAGATCAAAATATTAATTATAACTTATTATATATTATTTTGGTAATTGATGATGGACCACATTACCCTTAATTAACTAATAAAAGGTTCCCTCTTGGATGTATATAAAGAAAAATAAAGATTAACATCATAACATAATCACACACACACATAACAATTTTTGCACCTCCTCTCTCCTAAACCCAGGTTTCTCTCAAGAACCGTAATCTTTATCCTTAATTATACATCCAAAAGGGGAACTCGATCAAGATGACAAACAAGTCGACTACGTCATACTCCGCTGCGGTTACTATTCTCCCTGCTGTAAAAGGTTTGTAGGTTTATTATTATTCATGTTTTCTATTACTTACATGAAGAACTCATCAGCATGTGATATCAGAGCGATGCTGATTAATTAGTTCATGTTTTCCCTAAATCTAGAATTGAATTAGAAGACATGGACTAAAACTAGATAAACCCTAATTTTTTCGGTTTCGTTTTTCATGTTCTATTATGAAAACAGCATATGAAACTATTTAAAATCGCTAAAATTCATATTAATAAACCTTAACATTTTCGAAATCTGTTAAAATAATGTTTAAAGATTTCGATTCTAGTTTTAGTATATGTTTAACTATTAAAATTTATGATGATGTTCTTCATGTTCATCATAATTTTTGAAAATTATAGCATATTTTGGTTTAAATCTGGATTAAAATCTGTTAAAGTTTGTTTGGGGATATAATTTTTCAAATCTTGAATAAATTAAAAGTTTTGGTATTTTCTTAAAACATTTGAATCCCATTAAAATAGGAAATAGATGTAATTTTTCATGCATTAAAGATTTGAACCAAATCTTATCGTTATCCTTTTTAGTTTCGAAATCAGTTTAGGGATCAACTAGTTTACGGAATTTATTGTATGGGTTTTATTAGTTTTTTGTGTTTTCAGTTTATGATAATATTAACTTTCAGATTTTATAGTTCTCGGATTTTAAACTTTATGGCCTTATACCGGTTTTCGGAATAGTTTTCCAATCTTTATCCTGTAAACACGCTAACTTTCCGAAAACTCACTACTATACCCGAAAACCAATAATACTCGAAAACCAATTAACCAAGAACCCGTATCACCAAAAACTATAATTTACCCGAAAACGTCATTTATTCGAAATTCTTAATGTTACACAGAAATTTTTTTGCTATCACTAATTAAAATGTTTTGTAAATACTAAAATATTATAAATTTTTACAAAACATAAAGGCTTAACATGAATGACTTTTGATGGATCACTTCTTCCCAACGGTGATGTGTTACATCTACCCTATCATCCAAAAATAAATGTTATCACTGGAGTTATTCTAGATTCAGTTTTCCTGAGACTAATCAAAATAACTCTTAAGATACATGCAATCCTTCTAAATTCTAACTATAAGGTTAAATGAAATTTGTGAATACATCATAATGTATAATACCATGACCCATAATATTAAGGACTCACATATGAAATAAGTACACATTTTCAATGTATTACATACTAAATTTTTCACTAGTACAATTTGATGTTTTAAGAATCAACTATAACACTCTCAAGTACCAAAGGAAAATGAGTGTGTTGATGAGTAACACATGTAAAAGAAAAGAAATGTTTTGCCCTAAAAAATAAGATGTTATTCATCTCATTCCACTATATCCTGAAAGAGGATAGTGCTAAGGTCCATGAACAAAATACAAGTACTACTTTTAGCTTTAAGTTCTCTAAGGAGAAATCTCATTGTAAAAATATGCCATTAAATTAGGCATGAACAAGACTATCCATAATTCAATGGAACAACTGACTAAAATTGGTAGTCATATATTAATGGTATTTAAGTCTGCTAATCCTAATATTCCTAATAACACATGATAGGCTGAGTTTAGTTCTATACGTTCCCTTATAAAAAACCAACAAATAACTAACATGAGGGTTAGTGATAAATTTAAATGCTAAGGCTATAATAAACTATTTTCTAGTTATGCTTTATGATACATTACATATTAGGAAAATTAATTCGAATTTAGTATCAATACTTAAGTTACATTATGACAGTGGTGAAGTTTGCATAGCTAACATAGAGTCACATTTACCTAACACTCTCACATTTTTTGTTATTAATAACTGGATAGAAAGATTATAAAATAGAACTAGATGATATTATATATTTTCACAATGTTAGTTATCATGCAAATGAGAGTTTAATAAAAGACAAATGAGACCTATAAAATTCATCAATTGAAACAAATTTTCATGAAAAATCATGACATGGTTGATGAGGTTGAATTTTTCATATAATCTCATTCTTAGTGATTAAATCATGTGTTGCATGCCCTAAACATTTCTTGACTTAAGGAATAAGTATGGGTCCAATAGAAGTCATATTTCACTGACATTCGTGGAACTTATTGTAAGGCCAATTTAAGTGACTTGCGATATCAAATGACGAAACCCGTTATATATTTATGGTCAAGATAATATTTAATGTCGGCGAGCAAAACCGGACACGAAACGAGAACTTCGGGCACGCGTTTAGCTTCAATGGGGGAAAGCTTCTAGATTATGTTTTTGTTTGGCTATATATAGGACATTTGTTGTCAGCTTATGTGTGTGTTTTCAAGTGTGTAAATCATCCACCCAAGGGGAGCTCACCTTGGGTGGGTCGGTTCGTTTATTTAGTATATTAAATCTTTCAACCGATAACAAGATCGTTCCTATACTTTATATTATCTTTATATTATGTTCGGTCATTTGATTTACCGCACCCGTCTCGAGCACTTATCAAGAGCAAAGCCGTTCGTTGTCGGATCCAGTTTCGGGACCTACACTTATTCCAAACAAAAATATTCAGACATAATTCATTTATCATTTATAGACTATCTACTTATAATCTGTCTTCTATGGTCCATGGTCTTAAAGAGATCCACTCATATATACCTAATACGATTTCTTCTAAATGTGTCCATAAGTTTCTTATAACATATAAAGGAAATCAAGTAAAGTCTAACGTATGTATGATAAATTCCCACATCACATACGTTATTAAAACTTCTCATGTAGTTTTCCTAGAGATATAGAAGACCAGTTAGAGCCTTAAGTGTCTTAATCATAATTGGAAGATTTGCAAGTGGTGGTAAGTGAAAACTTGATATTAATTCAGTTACACCTCTTGTACAAAACAATGCTCCATCACAACACTGTTTCATCAAAACTTATCTTCTTAGGATTGAATACCATTCTTACTAAACTAATCCTCACCATGAGAAATTGTAACAACTTATATTATTAACTCTATTATAATATACTAGCTTTTGAACCCGTGTATTACACGGGTTTTGTCAAATGATAAAGATAAATAAGGTCTTTTATTTCAGTTGTGATTCTCAAAATACTTGTGAATTAATTTAATGTAGAATTAATGGAAAAAACAAACAGGGTTAACGAAAAGGACTAAAATAGCATTATTTTCGAAACACCACGTGTTGATTTGCAAGAAATTTAAAAAAAAAGGCACTAAAGTTGTGTAGTTGGTTAAGCCTTAGGTATGAAAATGATGCTTGATTCAATAATGAATACAATACACACTCTGTTATAACCCATTTGACAAAATGATTTTGACCCATGACCCATGAATATATAGAATGAATGAGAGGAGAGATTAAGAATTAGGTGAAATGTGGGCTTGACACCTAAGTTTCAACATTTTCTTTTATTAGTATTGTAAGATAAGATTGGTCTTCAAATATTGACCCTAAGCATGCCAATTTTCTAAGGGTTTTTAAGGTCAGTGGGAGCAGTAAAGTCCTTATAATGACTTGTCAGAAGTACAAGAGACGGGAAGAAGAGAGTCATTAAATTTTACTCTGAATTTAACTTTGATTACACCTCTTGTATACTATACTGCACCAACTCTTACACACTTAGAATCCTAAAAAATGATAACAACGTAACCAAGAGCTAATCCATAAAACTGAAACTTCTAATAAACCCAATAATCTACACAGGAGGCCATATAGGTTTTAAAACCTACTAACGCTGATGATCATGTAACCTCCCTAACTAAAGTTGAAATGGATGTTGGAAAGTTTATTGATCCTAACTCATTTAATTAAACCATTAATATCAATAAATCTTTTGAATGCAATAAAACTATTATTAGCAAATCAAACTAAATTCCATAAGTTAGATGTGACATCCGTGGCAAAACCGAGTACACCTTAGTACTTACAAACTCGAATAAGCGTTTAACCGCTTATTGCATAACGAACAAACGAATAACCAAACGGGTCTGGTTATGGTCCGGATATCCCGGGGTGCCATCTATAAGTGATATACATTTAATATAAGCTAAAATATTAGTAATATGGCCTTAGTTCGATAGCAAACAAGTTAAACGAAAACATGCTCGTTTAACTACCCGCTATAGATTTAAACGCGAAAGATAGTTACAAACCAAGAATTGTATCATCCGTTAAACCGAAAAAGACTTACCAAAAACTTATTTGAAATGTTTTAAGCGATCCGTGAAAATATTTTCAATTTTTACAAACGTATAGTATGTTTTTATAATTTTACACAAAACTAGCCGAAAAACACTCGTTTTCGCTCCTTTTGTCGCACCCGATATATTTTTTCGCCAAAAACCGAACCCGAAATAAATTTGGACTCGGCATTTCATGTTCGGGCATGTAAATCGAGAAAAGTGAGCCAAATGGGCCCAAAAGGGGACCCAACGAGCCCAGCCCGCCAAAGAAGACTTTTACCCCTTTTCTTTTCCTTTCACATATAAACTAGTTTTGAGATATTTTACAACATCACTTTCCTGAAATTTCTGGACACAAGCTATTCTCCAGCCATAACCAGCAAGAAACTAGGTAAGAATGTCTTAAATAATTGATTTTCGGCTCGTTTAAACTCGTTTAACAACATATAAACATGTCTTGATTGCCAGAAATCATTCCTAACCATGTAAAAATCCTAGAAATGGTCCATAAAAATTTTTTGATCATACACATGGTAAGGAACCTGTTTTGATAGTTTTTTGGCCATAAACACGGATTAAAAGGTTGAAACGGCGTTTTTACGGTTCAAAAGTTCGTTTTTGTGCACTAGCCGAAACCCTAAGTTAAAGGGCTGTTCTATTGTTGAAACCTGCTTGGTTTGTGATATAGGACCTGTACCTAGCTTATATAGAAGCACAAGAACCCGAAAATTGGATTAAGAGAGCGAAAACGAACCAAAACCGCAAAGGTAATACCGATTTACTCGATTACGGGCTGTTTAGGTTAATGTTGTGATGTGCATATTATTAGGCCTTGAATTTTGCAGGGACATCAGGGACCATGTCATTGAGTCCCTGTTCAAATTTGGTAATTTTTGGACCATTCGAGAATATTTGGCGATTTTATTACTAAATTGGGACGTTTAATGGGGAAAAACAGCTAAAATGCTCCAAAAATTATGAAATTTTTCTGGGAACTCATATTTGATGTATTTTGATCACATATGAATTTTGAGATCATTTGGAGAATTCTAAAGGTGTTTTGTACATATGCGTTCATGCGAATTTTTATAGCCGAATTTGGGCCGAAAAGAATATTGAACAAGCTTTTTACATTCTGGAATTAATACAGATTGTTTTGGGACATGATTTGAGTATTCAAGAATTTTTGTGGAATTTTTGGAAACTGTTTGGGATAAATGGACGATTTTCAGGCGAAATATAGCTGATAAAATGAATTTTTATAAATTAATAAATTAGTAAATAATTTCAGAAATATTTTTATTAAAATCTACATATTTTAATTGATAAGTGGCTAAATTTTCATAATTTAATGAATAACGGTTAATTAATTATGTTAATTTAAAAATTAAACAAATTCAGTTTTTATAAAAACCGGCAAGTTCGCGACTAACGAACCTGCGGGAATATCAAAACACCAAGAGTGATCAAAAATCATATTTTTGGACTAATTAAGTAAAAACGAAATTTTCTTTGAAAAACCTGGACAATTCGGATAGATTGTGCGCGTTTCTTCTTAAATCAAACTGAATAAACGGAAACGGGCCCCGAGGCTAATCCGGTACCCCAGTATGTGATCCTTCTTTATAACTTAATCATTTTATTAACCAATACATTTACCCAAACTTATTTTCCCATAACTGTTTTCTGAACGCGTAAACAAACAACTTGGCCCATCTGGGAAAACGGGAATCTGAGCCAAGTTCGGTTTTAAGTATTAGACATTGAACAACATCACAACCTAAGCCTATTGTCACTTTCTAGGCGTTCCAGTTATACCCAGATTAGTTATACAGCCCAGTTTAGTACTGAGATTATAATAATATTAAAATATTAATATTATTATAATATGGACTATAGGGACTATGTGATAGCAAGGGAAACGAACCCCGTGCTGATCTCGCACTGAGTGCCTACAAAACCGTGAGTTACATGACCCCACTCTTTAAACTATTTTACGAATTTTTGGGGTGGAAAGCATGTTTATACACATTATCTATCTGAAAACGGTTCAGGATATAAATTATCTGAACATTTATATATGAAAAGTCCCTACAAACATAATGATTAACTACGTGCTGATGAAAGATGATTATTATCGTTGATTGATATATTGAGTGGAGATAATACGAATTGCAAAACATAATGAAATTACACGTGACAGCATGTTTATACAAACACATTATGTAATGTTAAACATAGCCAATTTGGGAAACAACGTGGTCTGTAATGGCCATGTGGATAACGTGGTCTGTGATGATTATAGGGCTATTGTGGGCGGAAGGGGGGCCACAGTAGTAACAAACTAAAGTTGAGTATGGCCTATGAGCCAAGTTCTGCTGCAACTTATAAACTAAAGTTGAGTATGGCCTATGAGCCTAGTTCTGCTGCAACTTACTAAACTAAAGTTGAGTATGGCCTATGAGCCAAGTTCTGCTGCAACTTACTAAACTAAAGTTGAGTATGGCCTATGAGCCAAGTTCTGCTGCAACTTATAATCCAAAGTTGAGTATGGCTTATGAGCCAAGTTCTGCTGCAACTTATAATTCAAAGTTGAGTATGGCATATGAGCCAAGTTCTGCTGCAACTTATTAAACAAACTAACTTGATTATGACATGAATGTTAAGAAAATAATGTGATTATGCGTATTGTGGGCGGATGAGGAGCCACAGTATTTGGTGATACGTGATAAATACTATATGTGTATATGTGTCTATATACATGCTATGTGATTAGCCGTAGGAAATACTATATGTAGAATATACTAATTATTTGCGTGTACACTATATAATGTTTGAGTTTACGTGGAATCATTGTGGGTGGAAGGGGGACCACAGTGGCTGATGTTAACGCGGAACCGTTGTGGGCGGAAGGGGGGCCGCAGTGGTTGAGTTTATGTGGAACCGTTGTGGGAGGAAGGGGGTCCACAGTGGTTGGTTAAACACGGAAATATGGAAACAGGTAGTACAAACAAACAATCACGATTTTACCGAAATTTCGAATTCATATTATAAACTTACATGTGTGCATATGCACACACAATGATATAGCTGTACATATTTATACAAACGTAAATACATATTTTTACATACGCGCGTACATACAAACTATGACTGTGTGGTACGCAGAACTGATTTCGTTAAACTTATGAAACTCACCAACTATTCGTAGTTGACCTATTTTAACATGCTTTTCAGGTAATCAGATATGAGAAGTAATTTCATGTGCGTTACGTGTCTGACTGATGATTGATGTCGTGGGCATTTGAGTTAGAAGTAAAGTAATTGAAGAACCGGTTTGATTGTATCACCTAGTTTGTAAAAGAGAGTAGAACGATGTAATATATTGTAAATTAGCTAGTAATGTTTCTTTATGAACAATGTATTTGATACCAGTTGTATCTGTTGCATTTCCGTTTTACGCTTCCGCAATTCGCTTAACGGGGTGTGACATTAGAATAGTGTATGAGATTTTGTTGAAACACCTAAGGGTGGTCATAACTAAATTAAATCCTAACACAAACTTTAAGACACTAAGAAACACGATTGATTGTTAAATGTTATATTCAAGAGGGAATAAATCATCAAGAATCTTCTTACCTCTATTACAGAAGTTTTCTTTGAGGTTCATCACTGTTCAAGTAGCTTTTAATAGTTAAGAGCAATGTTGTAAAACTTCCGAGTAGGCGGCCGAGTACTCCCCGCCTAGATCGAGTACTCCCCGACTCGGCCGAGTAGTCCGTAGGTATTTTCTGAGTAATCCCCAACTACTCCCGAGTACTTGCAACTCCCAGTCGACCGCGTAGGACCGCCTAACGACTTTTACAACCTTGGTTAAGAGCCACGCTAGATGAAATTTAAAGCAACTTTCCCTAACAACTAATATACATGTTTACATGTTCATAAAACAACCTGAAGTTCTAAACTGAAGGTCAAAGAACACTTAGTATGCAAGTCAATAATGTCCATGTATGGGTTAATTCAAACATCATAATGTGATGAAATATTAATACAATTATTTTCATCAAGAACCAAGTGGATTAAAATGCCTGCCTCAAGATGAGTGGGAGTAACTAAAACCAACTTGTTCTTATATGGACGACATTCTTTTGACAAGTATATTTTACATAAGTCAAAGCATTGTTCATACATACTTTGATATGATAGATCCCAGAGATATTTCTTACGTGATAGATATCATAACATTATGAGATAAGCCCAATGGGACATTAGTTTTGTTCCATAATTTTACCTTAAATGGGTTCTAACGCATGCAACAAACAATATTTCTCTCCTTTAGAGGATAAAAGGACCACTGCGACTGTTTCTTTGCGCTTCATTTGTAAAAGCCTTATGTAGGTTTAAGTCTATATTCGTTCAGATACTACTCAAATTTCAACGCATTAGATATGTCTAGATTAATGTGAATCATCTAACATAGTATTAAAATATCTTTAAAGTAAACAAGCGACTATAATATAAAGGAAGAAGTAAGAACTCAAACCGGTTGATTACTCTAAACTTTGCTATATTAAAAGATAAGATAATTTTATTTTCGGGATGTATTCTTATGCCAGTAGATAAATCTATCTCATGAAGGAGTAATAATGAACTAATGACAACAACCTAAGTTATAAGGACATAATATGTGGATTAATCACAACGCAATTGTCAATAATGTTATTGATAATTTGTTAGTTGACTCATAATTTTATTAACTCCATATAAATTATATATTGAATACTTAGTGTGATAAAGTCAACTACAATGTTTTCTTAAACAATAACAGTTCGAGAGGTGCTGTATTAAATTTTGATATGAAATTAATTATTCGTTTATGAACGAATTGAGAAAACTAAATTTTCTTATCGAATACATTCATGATATGCTTGACAATCCTATAACTAAAGGTCTATTACCCATAAGTATTATGAAAGCGCTTATAATCATGATGGGTTATACACAACACATATCGTACTATGAATAATTAACTATTAATTTTTCCTCACCAGTTTCGATTTTGTATGTCTCTTAATATGTTCTACAAGCATAATGACTTATAGACAAATTATTATACAAATCAAACGTTCTAAAGGGCTTACTTGAAATTTTTTTATCATAACTACTTAGGCTTCAAATAAGGATTGCAGTATGATTAATGGGGATCTTGAGCTGACACTTAATTCAATTACTGCATTTCTCTATTACAGTTTGAGTTCAAAGTTAAAATGAGTATTAACTTCTGATAAGACTTATCTAATACTCATAATAAATGATTATTTGGCCAAGTGGGAGAATGTAAGAATAAATATAGTATTTATATATTTATTTATATGGCTATCATTATCATTTATATAATATTAGATCAAAATATTAATAATATCTTATTATATATTAGTTTGGTAATTGTTGATGGGCCACACTACTCTTAATTAACTAATAAAGGGTTTCCCATTGGGTGTATAAAAGATAGATAAAGATTAACATCACAACCTAATCACACACACATAACAATTTTGTGTGCATCCTCTCTTCTAAAGTCGGGTTCCTCTCAAGAACCCCCTAATCTCCATCTTTAACTATACATCCTAAAGGGAAACTCGATCAAGATGACAAATATGTCGACTACGTCATACTCTACTGTGGTTACTACTCTCCCTGCGGTAACAGGTTCATAGGTTTATTATTATTCATGTTTTCTATTAGTTACATGAAGAACTGATCAACAATATATATATATATATATATATATATATATATATATATAGGGGTGGGATCTAGAGAGAACTCCTCTTAAAGAGAGAACTAGAGAACCAATAAAAACTATTTTTAACTTTTTTAAAAAAAAATATTTTGCGATTTTTTTTCTTTCCTCATTCTAATAAGATGATAGTGTTCCTAAAAAAACCCGGCGATGTAATGCATATGTGCACTAATGTGTATTGGATATATACAATAGTGTTTTATTACATATAATACAACACAATTGCATTATACAATACACACTATTGAATATATACCAATACAAACACTAATAATTGTACTCAAAACAAACTATCGCATATACGTAATACAACACTAATGCACATATGCACTATAATGTTTTTTTGGTATTTTTGTATATAATATAACACTATTACACTAATACAATACAAAATATTGCATATATATGCTATTCAACATTATTGCACATATCAAAATACACACTAGTGCACATATACAATAAAAAAAAGTCGATGTATTGCATATGTGCACTACAACGAGTTTTTTTATTATTATTTTTTTTATTTTTTGAGTAAATGGTAACAAAATATAAGAATAATGGCAAAAACGGAAATTTAAAAATATTTTTTTAATAAAATTAAAAATATTTTTTTATTAGCTCTCTAGTTCTCTTTTTAAAAAGAAGTTCTCTCTTGATCCTCTCCTTATATATATATATATATATATAATATATATATATTTGAGTTGTGAAAACTCTAGAAACTCATTCTCAACCACATGTTTTTAATTAAAGATTAAATATTGTGGTCCACAATTAAATTTAATAAAAAATGTAAAAGTTTATTTACATTTTCTCTCTCTTGAAAACATATATAAAAATTACTAAAAAATGTAAAAAAATAGCAAAACATTTTTTTTATGTCGATATTTTGTATTAAATGTAACAACATATATTACATTTAACAAAGAAAAAAAAACGATGTTACATACGGTTTTACGGGTTTTCTTAACTCAAGAGGGTTTTCAAACTATACTTTTCCTACATATATATATATATATATTATATATATATATCACACTATTTTTATGTGTATTTATATTTAGTTATTTTATTTATAATTTTATGTACAATAATTATTATGATATGCATGTGTGTTAGGCTTCTAATGTTTAAAATTAAAACTATGGAAGACTTCATGCACCATTCTTGATCTAATAAAGAACGCCTTTGAGTCCACGCATGAAAATAAAATGTGTATATATATGTACGCTCATGGAATTTGACCAGGAAGGCTGGATAGGAATTTGAATATTTAGGATTATTTAAATATGCATTCTTAGGCATGTGTTCGAAAAGATCGTTGCATTTTTGTTGTGGATCTCTCATGCCATAATGCACGTGAACTTATACTTATCGCAAATCTTAAGTTCGTGTACTCGTGGTATAATATTCACAAGTTGAGGAACTTATTTTATAATATTTGTGGTATAATGTTCTTAAGTTGAGGCATAATATTGTGGTATAATATTCTCAAAATAAAGATATGAGCCTATGATTGATACACTTGATTCTATATATAAATGACATTTGGGAATTGCTTGAATTACATTAGGGTTGTAAAATTCACATAATGTTTACTAGTTTTCAAAATCAAATTGGACATGAATGGAAACATCGAATGCTACAAAACATTATTGGTTGTTAAAAGCCTCACTTGTTTCATGAAAGGATTTCTCAAGGATCATTATGGCCTTATAACTCATTTTTCAAGTCCTGATTAATAAACAGACATGAGATAAACGACTAACTCTCGTTTATATAATTCAGAAAATATGACTCAAAAAACTTATTACAACTCTCAAAACCTAACTTGGTTTGACTCTAGATGAACCCTAACTTGTTTGCATCATCTTAACTAAACAATCCCTAATTTGGTTGCCTGATGCAGATGTTGTGCTCTAATAAAAACAAGTATTTTAATTCACTTAAACATCTCTAACTAGTACAAGTAAGTAAGGTCGTCTCCACATGGAATCAATGGAAAATGCAAGTGAAACTCATGACATATTAAATATAAAATCAGGCGGACAGTCGATGTCAAGTAGTTTAGAAAGATGTTTTGGAAACACATGATTACTTTTAACTTTTGTAAACAATTATGAAAAAGGTGATTCACTTCAGGTTCAGGTAATGCGATAACAAATTAATCACGGATTCAATTAACCGATTGCGCAGTAATTAATACACCTGATTTGTTATACAATGACTAACGGTTATACAATGACTAACGGTTTTGGATCAATGACACAAGAATCTAATCCTAAATATTGTTGAACACAACCGAGGAGTTGATGCACGAGATGTTAACCAAAAACATAAACTACTTAACCAATCAATTGCTAAGGTAAAACAAGATCAAATAACAAACTAAATCAAGTTCTTAATAAATAAAACACAAAGAATCCGATAATGGTCAGTTTACACAAAACCCTATCCTAAAGTGAACACAAAGGTTTTTAGCCTGACATCGGCATAACGAATAACTCGTTTATCTGATGAAAGGGTGGAAGCATATGATGATTGGACGAACCGAGGGCTCCAGGATGATGCAAAATCATCCTAGGGCTTGTTCTTAGCTGCTGGAATGAAAGGTATCTCGAATAGGGGTTGAAAAATACTTTTAAATGATTTAGGTTAATTTTCCCCATTTTTAACTGGTTCGCGTAGCGCGAAAAGCCGGTGAATTGGTCCTTCATGTAGCGTGAAGGACAAAATAGTCGGGCTCGGATTTGAGTTGCTTTGCATAGCGCGAAGCAACATGTCCCCATCCCTTCACGCGACACGAAGGGAGTCTTCAGCTTGGAATTTTTGGCTCTTTCATATTTTCTACATTGGAAGCGTGCCTTTCGACCAATTCCACTCTTCTAAATTATCATTCCAAGCTCGTAAATCATCTCGATAAGCGTCCTTAGCGTCCAACGACCTGAAACACATAAACATGCTTGAAGTACTATGTTCATTCTATCACTCTATAATTAAACTAAAACCCGACAATTAATATAATTATTTACACAAAATACACCTAACCATCATATCCCCACACTTATCCTTTTTCGTCCCGAAAAAGAATTTACAATGGAATTATAATTAGAAACTGACTTCCAAAACATTTAGGTTACTTAATTAATTACGGATGACACAAAAACTGTGATTGTCAGTATTGCTGTCCACTTAAACCCAACCGCCGACGATTCAAAACTCTAATCATGCTTAGATTTTAAGTTCAAGTTAGCATTTAGTCTAAGGGTCTCACACATAGAATCACAAATCCACCTAGTTTGTTTTTTAGGTATGTCAAAGAAAAGATAAAACCATAAATATTTTTCTACCAGTGTAACCCAAAAGCTTGTAATTATCAAAATTTAACTTCACCGATGGACAAATAAATAAATGAATTATTTAAGCATTTGCATTTCACTATAATTTAGACCTCACCCATGGATGTTCTCATCGCGGTTTCTAGCCCAGTGAGAAGCATATAAGCTGTTGGTCCTTATTCACGAACGTTCATTGATCCTTACACAGAGGCCTATCCACCAATCTTCTAACTTCTAACTAGAGAGAAAACACATAGATTATTGGATCTTAATTATGCCATTATTTATCGATCCTCATCCATAGATGCCATCTCCAGTACTATCCCGGAGGAAGACACATTAAATTATTGGATCTTTTCTAATAATCTATACTTTTTTTATTATGCTCATTACTTGTGTGCCAATTAAGTGAATCAAATTTTAAAATATACAAAGTTTAACCTACAATGTTGCTTATTCATTACATTGGATCTTTCAGCTTCTCTGTTTTCCTAAGATGAGAACCCGTAAGACTTAATATTTAAGTATAGGTATATTATTACATTATAAGAAGCCTTTCACTATCGCCTGGGCCTACCCGACACATCCCTAGTTAAATGTGATTTTGTTTTTATCATCTCATATATATACAAGTTTTGAAAAATAATTCCCAGTTGTTCCATCATTTTCCATTATTTTGTAAACATTTGTTAATTCAAGGGACATTTTTAAACATTTTTTTTTCAAATTTTTCCGATCCCCACATCTCAATGTTTAAATTAAGCATTTAAAATAACAATCCCAAGGATGGGGTTAAAATTTATTGTATATTAATTTTAAAACCGGGCTAAAAGTGATGGTCTTAACAATTTATACAATTACACCCTTAACACATAACTAGAAAAACAAAGAAAATTATGACAGAATCACCTGATATAAGTAACTCGTGTGCACTAGTGCTGGGCTAAATGAAACTATCTCCTCAACTCACTTAAAAATATCTCAAAACTCTCAAAAATGTAGAAGCACGCTTCAAACAACTGTTAGAATAGGTCTTTTAAAATGTTTGCAAAACTGTTAGTTTCAATTAAGAAGCCGATTTAAATAAATTCATAATTAAATTTGTTAAATGAATAAAAATGTTAAAAGACCTAACTCACTTTTGTAGGAATCACGGTTGCATTTAGCATATGCAACAATCCCTTTAAACCCCGGTAGCCCGGCCACAAAGTTCAAATACAGCAAATTATATAAATAAACAGCAACGAATATAAAAGTCATATATAATTACCCAGCCGATTAAACCCATACATTTTCCCCAATTATCATATCAGTTATATATATAGCCCATCAAAAGATTAAAACAAAAATAAGGGGAAAATAAAAGTAAACCCAAAAAATTATCAGCTGCGTCTGCTGCTGTTGTCACCACCATCTACTCATCATCATCATCACTGGCTCCACCGGCATCTAAACTCCCTACCTCATGTGTTCCACCGCCAGTCCCAGTAGGAGGCCTCAATGACTCGGGTAACTGTACCTACAAATGATCAAATAAAACACGAAAATACCAGCGAGTCTCCTCCTACATCACCAGCTGCTACCAAAAACATATTCCAAAGTCGGTGGCAATGGTTGTGGTGGTGAACGTGGCTGTCGTGAACGATGTGGCTGAACATGTGCCAGTGGCCTCTCAACCCTGTGCGGGATCCTTTGTCTCTGTGAACTCTCTACACTCGGCATCCCATCTCGCACCTCCATTTAACGGGGCGGATCCCCATAAGTACATATCCCAGCCTTCTGGGCATCATCCAGGTTCACTACCCTTGTATCCGGCCCCTTAACACTCTTTCGGATACCTCTCAAACACTTCCAAAAATGTGGCAATATGTGTAATAATGGGACCCAAAGCCAAGCGGGTCGCCGCCCCCTCTACACATCAGCCATCGCGACTCATAGATGATACTAAAATAGTTGCCAGGTTGACCTTGTGGCAACCAATCATGCCATAAAAACACAAGAAATCCAAATTGCTACACTTATCATGGCCTGACTGACGGCCGATTAAAGTGGAAGCAACAACCTTATGAACATACCTGTGCACTGGATCTCGAATAGGAGCCTCTACCACATTGCTAGAATGCGGTCCATCACCAATTGTAGGCCAAAACTCTGACAACATATTCGACGAAATCCAACACCTGCGAGACCTAGTAGTGATCGCCTGAATACTCTCTAAATGTGGCAGTTTGAGTCTCTACCTTGGTATACAACCCCGCAATAACCGCAAACCTCAGTACTGTCATCTTAAAGATCTGTCATCCCCGCGAGAACGACAATGCATGTGGTAGATCGAAGTCACCCATCTTGTGCTAAAAAGTCGAGTAAATCTCGTGCACAAGCTCATCATATTTTTGTCTCTCACACCTCAACACTGTGGCCCAGCAAGGCCCCAACAAATATAGGATATTCTCAACCTGACCCAGAGTACCCAACAACTCCCAATCAAATGTCCTATGTCGCAACAACTGCACATCCGCAATCCTATCATAAATAGCACGCTCACCTCAATATAATATGAGGGGTATCCTCATCACCCATAATATCTCAGTAGCAGCTCCCTCAACTAAAATCTCCTCGACATCATATCTGATACGTCTCCTCACATATTCCTGTGCAACTGGACCGAACTCCAGCTGTCTACGTGGTCTCTTGCGCTTACCAGCGCCCGAACCCTCCGGTGCTCATGGCATATCTACAATTAAAATTCACATAGTTAGTTCGTATCACAATCAAATTGTGGTGACAATCGTATAGCATTTCGGTCACGGTTGTCCCCACTATAATAAAATAATAATAATATATGCATAACTAAAATAAAAATAAAATAAAATAATACTAAGAATAAAAATAAAAATAAACTAAAAACTGTCGGGAATGTTCGGTTAAGTATGAAAATCTGGTTTATCCGCCCGAATGGAGAATGAGTACGGGTGGTTAAAAGTTAATCTTTTAAATTTAAACTTTTAATGTTCACTCACGACGACTCAAACGACACAACTAACTTAAGACCCAAAAACACAAATTATTATATATATATATATAGAGAGAGAGAGAGAGAGCAAGGTTAGAATTAGAATAAGAAGTTAACATCTTCTAAAAAGTGCAAAGAAGTGATTAAGATCATTGGATCAAATAAAACATATAGAGGTAAGATGATCATAATTGAAAATTTTCTAATTTGAGACTTAAAATATTTATAATGGAGATTCTTACATTTAGCCAATTATTAAGAAAATTAATTAAGAGCTATAAATTTTTTTTATATTCCATAAATAGTATATATATCCACACTTAGCCGGAGAAATGGGTTTTGTTGGTCGGATTTTACTGGCGGAAAAAGTGTGGTGCAGTTATTGGACAGTTTTGGATTAGTGTTTGATTTAGATGATGATGAAGACGAGATTTCGATACGGGATTTGAATCAGGAAGTTAAGATTAGCTCCGCCCGGCGGTGTACGGTGGTGGCAGCGGCGGAGGCCGTGGTGGTGACAACAGAGGTGAATGGTGGTGATGGTGGAGTGGGGGTGTATGGCGGTAGTGACGGCGGCAGAGGCGGTGGTGGTGACGGTGGAGGTGAATGGTGGTGACAGTGGAGTGGGGTTTGGGACTTATGATGTCGGTGGATGAAACATCGGCAACTTAATGTGCTATTCTTTAATTAATCTTCTTTGTAGTTAGAATTTATACCAATTATGTTTTAGTTATAGGTGTGTTTCTGTTAAGTGTGTTTTTGTTCTTGGTGTTGTGTTCTAAATATGGATTAAAATTTGTTGTTGCGTTTTAAAACACACTGTAATATAGATTACGATGTGTTTTTGGTGTTGTGTTTTAATTTTGGATTAAAATATGATAATCACAGATTGAATATGTTTTCATATATAATACAATACACTAGACGATTATGCCCCTAGAGTGTTATAAAACAAGTATTAAAATAAAACAAACAGCCAATAAAACCCACTTTCCATCTAGACCATCTGATCACCAAATCTAACGCAGCAGATTACCTCTTACACTTTTTAGACTCCACCCTACACGCACACACACACACCTCGATGACTCGCGTTATAAACTTCTCAAATATAAGCTCATTTTCACTCAATCACAACCCTAGCTCGTATATCTTAGTCTTTTACTTACTTGCAACTTAACGAATGGTTTGTACAATATGTTAAAATTACTCCATTATTTGATATCAATATTAATCTTATGACAAACCAAACCCGAGCCCAGATTACGTCCATATTTCAACCACCCAACACTAAACCAGGCTTACTAGTACCTATGAACTGAGCCTACATAAAATCATGTTTACCACCACCAAAGTATCCGACATATTGACCACACTTTTAACACTCTCAGTGTTAACCCAACAACCAAAACAAAAAAACCCGGTTAAGCCCTCGACACTAAACTTAGTTCAGTTTCACGACAGACATACAATCTTCAAAACCCATTTGAACCGAGCTATCCAAACTAAACCACCCAGCATATCCGAACCCGTCATAATCCAATAAACAAGTTCAAACAACCAACAACTATATTAAATTCAATGGTATTAAAACCTACCTCAAATGAAAACTGAATCAACAACACAAACACATACCTGCAATCAAACCGTCTACACACAAACTTGTTGTGAGAAGTGATGGTTAACGGTGGTTTCTTGGTGGTTTGATGGTGTGATGATGATGCTAGGATGAGAGAAGTAGGTGAAAGAGATGAAAGTCATGGTGGTGTTGGGGTCTTGTTATTATAATGGTGATGGCGAAGTGTGGATAAGGCGGTGGGTTAAAGCGGTGGTTGCTATAATTTTTTTTTCTACAGATTGATCTTACTTCGCGTCGGGAAAAGCAATGACATTTTGCATTTGTAATGTGATGGTCATCGGTTCGATTCTAATAGTCGGCTTTTCGCTATTTGTTTCGCGTAACGCGAACCATGTCAATTTTAATTAGGGTGTTTTCTGGTTTGCGCTACGCGAACAAGTTCTGGTAAGTTACTTCGCATATCGTGAAGTAACAACTTACTCTTGTTAATTCTTGTCCTTCGCGTAGCGCGACGAAACATCATATAGTCAGTTCGTGTGGCGTGAATTGCAACTTTTACAGGGAAAAAATGACGATTTTTGATCTTCAAATTTTTTCTATCTTTCAAAACCTTTTTTATCTTTTTCTCCCTTAATCATTTTTACAACATGTAAGCATACAATACATACCTGACACTCCATTTGGTGACTAATTTGCTGACCACACACCTGAACACCAATTTGAATCTACCTTTCCCCACACTCGGTCTCTACTCAACGCTATACACTCAAGGTAGACAATTAGTAAAACACGACTCATATTACAAGAATTACACACTTAAAATGTCGTGTTGCCTCCCGGTTAGCGCTGAATTGAATGTCTACAGCTCGCCATTCCTTGGTTCTTTCAGTCAACCAAATATATCGGTTTGTCTGCAATGAAACAGATCTCCAACTCGTGTATGATATTGTTCAAATCTGCATCTTGCAAGTAAGGCTTCAATCGATGTGCGTTGACTACTTGCCTCGGTTGGTCATCAAAATATTCAATCTCTAATTCGCCAAACTTGCCAACTCCCTTAAATTGATACGGTCTCGTCCATTTGCTCTTCAGCTTTACCGGAAAAAGCTTCAATCGCAAGTTGAAATAGGGAAACTCGTTTCCCTTCCTCAAATGTCTTCCTCCTTAACTTAGCATCATGAACCCTCTTTATCTTTTCCTTATAAGCAGATGCACGTTCATATGTTTCGTCTCTCAATTCTTCTAGCTCGCATATATTCAACTTCCTCTACTTACCTACACACTCATAGTCTAGATTAATATACTTAACTGCCTATAACGCACGATGGGCAAGTTCAACAGGTAAATGAAATCCCTTCCCATAACCAACTGATAAGGGGTGGTTCCAATAGGCGTTTTAAAAGTTGTACGATAAGCCAATAAAACATCATTTAATTTATTTGACCAATCTTTACAATCGGGTCTTACCATCTTTTGCAAAATCTCTTTGATTTGCCTATTAGAAACCTCCACTTGGCCACTCATTTGAGGGTGATATGGAGTGGCTATGAGGTGGTTTACAACATACCATTTAAGGAATTACCAAAGTTAAAATTTTTAAAACGTGAACCCCCATCACTTATGAGTGATGATGATGCGAGGAACACCAAACCTTGAAAATATGTTTAATTGGACAAATTTTCTAACAACAGTATGGCTATTTGTTTAGGTGACGATTGCTTCTACCGGAAACGTAGTCAACAGCTACCAAGATATATAAATTCCTGAAGGAATTTAGGAATGGTCCCATGAAATCAAACCCCCCCCCCAACATCAAAGATGTCGACAATGAGGATTTGTTACATGGGCATCTCATCCCTCTTTGAGATGCCACCCATTTGTTGGCATCTAATGCAATTTTCCACAAACTCAACTGCGTCTTTAAGGAGGGAAGGCCAGTAAAATCCACAATATAATACTCGGTGCCCTGTCTTTTGGCCACTAAAATGACCTCCACATGCCGATAAATGGGTATGGTGCAACACACTCTTGACTTCTTCCACCAGTATATACCTCCTCATCACTTGATCTACACCCACCTTGAACAGGTCCGGGTATTCCCACACATAATATTTACTTGTGATAAGAAGTGCTGCTTCTTCTTCTTTGACCAAAATTCCGGAACTGTATTTGCAACAAAAAAATTAATAATGTCAACATACCATGGTAAAGCTGAAATAGAAAATAATTGTTCATCCGGAAATGACTCATTATGTCTCTAGCATCTTCTTCCTCTTCTTTTCCAACCAATCTGGATAAGTGGTCCGCAACAACGTTCCCGCAACCCTTCTTGTCACGGATCTCCACATCGAACTAATCAAGCGCAGCTTTGCATCTTTGTTCTCCATCAAATATTTCGCTGCACTATGATCTAAAAACACAACAACTTTGCTTCCTCCAATATAAGATCGAAATTTATCCAATGCATATACTATTGCAAGCAACTCCTTTTCCGTGGTGGTATAATTAATTTGAGCATCGGAAAGGGTTTTGCTCGCGTAGTATATAGCAACGGGCTTCTTATCCACTCATTGACCCAAAACAGCCCCGACTGCATAGTCACTCGCGTCACACATAATTTCAAATGGAAGTGACCAATCGGGTGACATCAAGATCGGGGCTTTGACCAACTTATTTTTAAGCACGTTGAAAGAATTTAAACAATCTTCATGAAAAACAAATGGTACATCTTTTAGTAAAAAAATACACAACGGTTGTGTTATGACGGTAAAATTTTTTATGAACTGTCGGCAGAATCCCTAAGGGGTGGTAGATTAGATATGACTTGTACCTTTTCCCAGTTAACCTCAATCCCCCTACTCGAGATGACATGCCCCAAAATTGCCTCTTGAACTATAAAATGGCTCTTTTCCCAACTTAAGACCAAATTCGTTTCCACGCATCTTTTTAACACTTTAGTTAATTCTTTTAAACATACTTCAAAAAATGAGCCGAAAATAGAGAAAACATCCATAAAAATTTCTAGTGAATCCCGACCATATCTGAAAGATACTCATCATACACTTTTGAAAGGTGGCCGGGGTATTACACAAACCAAAAGGTATTTGCCTAAATGTGAAAGCATTATATGGACAAGTGAAAGTGGTCTTATGTTAGTCATCGGGGTGAATAGCAATCTAATTATACCCTGAATACTCATCTAAAAAGCAATAAAATTTCTGACCCGATAATTTTTCGATGATTTGATCGATGAAAGGTAGAGGGATATGGTCCATAAAAGTCAACACAAATTCGCCACCTTGTTATCAGTCGGGTGGCAATCTCTTCACATGTTTCATTACGGGTTATCTGTATACCCGCCTTCTTTGGAGCTGTTTGTGTTGGACTATCCGAAATTGGGAAGATGATTCACGCATTCAACCACTTAAGGACCTCCTTCTTCACCACATCCCGCAATTTTGGATTTAATCTTCTTTGTGCATCATGTGCGGGTTTTACCTTAGGGGCCGTGATGATCTTGTGCATTACAATAGACGGACTAATTCCCCACAAGTCTGCGATTGTCCATCCAATTGCAGCTTTATACTCTTTCAACGCCCTCATCAATGCCTTCTCTTTAGGTTTTAGGCAATGATAGCCGGGAATGTTTCCCTTTCTCCCAATAATACATATTTCAAGTGTTTTGGGAGAACCTTCAACTCGAAAACCAGTGGACTCTCAAGTGACGGTTTCAACTTGGAGTCAATAGTGTCCGGTAGTCTCTCCATCTGTTGTGATCATGGTGGCTTTTCAATGATAGCGGCGCACACGTCAACTGCTTTCTTCGCCTCTTGTAACTGTATTGAATACTCCACTGTTTTCCTACAACACATAACACACTCCTCTGTGGCGTCCTCCTCATTTTCATGACGATGACTTCAGCCATAAAACATTCATCACTTAGAAATGTTTGAAAACACATTCGGCCGAAGATTTTTATTCCCATATGCCATGTCAACTACCCCGATTCTACATTTTATTAAAGCATTTGTAGTTGCCAAAAAGGGCCTACCGAGAATCACACTCGGTTGCCGTTTCGGGTCAGCTGTTACATAATCTAGAATCAACAATTCAACTGGGTAGTAAAAATCATCGATCATGACAATCACATCCGTAACGATTCCCCTAGGAATCTTAAGCGTCAAATTAACCAACACCACGGTGGTGTCGGCTTTTCTAAGTGGACCAAAATCGTGTTGATCATATTTGCTTCCCTTGAGAAAACTCGCCCCGGCTCCAAGATCTAACAACGCCCTTGTCATTTTAAAATCAACCACTTGAATGTGTATTATTAGGCTACTCCGATCCTATTCACAACCCAATCGAACTAAACTTTTCATTAAAAAACTAATTTCTCTCTCTTCTACCAATACAACCCAAACAAACTCAAATTTCACTCTCTTTCACAATCCAACCAAACCAATTTTTATTATTATTATTATTATAGAATACAATTTAAATTTTAATGAATATGTTAAAAAAATAATGCTTTAAACTAGAAATAAAAATAACTTAAAGTTATAAATTAAGTTAACATTAAAAAAATAAAAATTCGAAACAATGACCATGGGAAAAGGCGTATGATACGAAAATGGATTGCTCGTTTTATTTTAAGCGTGACTACTTGGTTTGTTAATAAGAAACCACATAAAAGAATGTACATCAAGAAAATATAATGTTTTAGTTTTGACGTTCAAATTTAATTATGATACTTAAATTTAGTTATGGTTTATTTAGAATGTTGAATTTAAGTATGTTTTAATTTTGATATTGTTTTGTTATGAAATTTAAATGTAATTATTTTTTAATTTTAATATGTGAGAGGTGTTTTGATGTGGCAAAAAAATATATAAACAATCAATAGAAAACTCGCAAGTGGCAAATAAAATAAAAAAGGATTGAAGAAATGGTATTTGATTTATGCCATCATCAGTTCATCACGACCGACTTCTGTTCGTTCCACCAACCAAGTTGCCAGCCCTAAATGAATTTTCATTTTCTTATAAATCTTCCAACCCAACCGACCTACTGAAATCATGCCAATGGGAGTGGCCTTAGCATTCTCGGATCTTGGAGTTTAGGTGGGAGGATTCCCATCAAAATCGAACTTCAATTAGCTGTTAAATCAACCTGTTTAGGTATTTTGTGAGTTCGTTTTTTAAGTGCATAAGTCCTTAGTATTTATCATAAGCGGGGACTTGTTTAATAGCATCTATCAAGGGTAAATTAATTTTTGCATGCTTAAACATCTCCCACATTTCCTCCTATTATGGGCCCCCAATTTTTAAGCGATGATGATGTTTTGGGATTCACCAATGCCCTAGGAAATGGAACAATTTTACTCGTTGAACCCGTCTCCTTGGTAGTTGGTATTTCCTTTTTGTTACTATTCATTTAAATTTTTATTAATTATTTCTTTTCGGGTTATTCTTTGGTTTAATTTCCATATCCTCATCACTATTCCCATTTTCACCCAAATCTTCCACCACACTATCAACGAAGGATAGTGGTGGATTTATCCCATTATCAAAAACCTTACCATTCCTAAGGGTACTTACCTAGTTAATGTGGGTGCTCTTTCCACTCTACGAACTACTACCCTGGTGATTCAGGTTCTTCACTGTGTCACTCGGGAGTCATGCCGAATTTTTCTTTAACTTTGCCACTTGTTCTACCAGCTCACTAACTTGCTTATCCCTTGCTGTATTTGCCTTATCTTCAATCTCCTATCCTTCTTGTATTCATTATGACCCTCCAGTTACAATGTTATCAAGGCATCAGGCTTGGCACTCAACTCAATTGCACTTGAAAATCCACTCTGCTTATTACCCTGATTATACCCATCGCTTCTACCATACCATTTATTGTACCCACTAGATTCTCTCTGATTATACCCACTCTGACCATTACTTGAACTGTTCCCATACAGCCTCTGGTTCAATTGGTACCCTGTTTTATGAGAACTGCCCTGAAAGTTTGGGTTTTGCTGAGTGTTCGGGTTTCCATAGCTGAAGTTTGGGTGATTTAATGGGCCCGGGTGACAGGTATTCAAGTTCATATTACTGTTGTACCTTTTCTCCCCTTGAAAAAATTGACCTCTTCCTCCTCATCTTCCTCGTCCTGCACAACCCCACAACTCGCGACATCATGTCCCAATTCACCACACTGTTCGCAGACCGGATATGTTTTTCCTAATTGACTTTTTTTCTTTCGTATCCACAACCATGAGCTGATCCGACTTCTTTTCTAATATTTCCATTCTATCCTCCAAACCACCATTGTCTACTACTTTGACAACTGTCCTCTTAACCATCCTGTTCGACTGAGCCTGTCTATTATAATTCGCCGCATGTTGCTCCAAGTGATGCCAATCCTCATTCTCATCATTTGTTAAAAACGAACCATTAGTAGTGTATTGAAGATAACGCGCATCATCATTTGACAAGCTGTCATGGAATGCTTTTATTAATTCCCATAAAGCTATTCCATGATGAGGGCAAGTTCTTAATAAGAGTTTGAACCTCGTCAAAGTCTCATAAAACATTTCACCCATACGCTATTGATAATTTCTGATGGAAGTTCGGGCTTCTGAGGCTCTCTGTGGCGTATAATATTCATCAAGGGGTTGTTGAGCTAAGTCTTGCCACATGTAGATACCGGTTAAAGGCAATGATAGAAACCATTGTTTTGCTGCATCCTTCAAACTGAACAGAAAAATGACCAATTTTACCTCATCCACGGTGAACCCCTGACTGGATATAGTACTGCAAATTGAATTAAACTCACTCAGATGAAGGTATGGTTCCTCTGTGGCTTTCTCAAAAAATGTAGGTATCCCGGTCAAACTGCTCTGCATTACTGAAAATGTCCTCCCATCTCTGACTGGAATAATGATCACACTCTCGGGACTCCATCATCAAACTCATACAATAGAACCTGTGGCTCCCGAATAACTGACGTCTTTATGCTCTACGACCTCTCAGTTATTGATATTGTTGTTGATTCTGATCAGGTTCTCGGTTACGTTGGGGGTATTGTTGTTGATCCCTCTGATAATACCGACCCCCATTAATATCCTCTAACTCTTCTTCATCTTCATAATCATCATACCAATCCTCAAATTCCCTCATATTATCGACCCTCTCGTTACCAGGATGAAACGCATTCTCCCTCCCCATAAACTAGAATGGACCTTGACGGTATAGTGATTCAGACCTCACCCTCACTGATCGATCATCATCAAAATTCAACTGTCTCTGATTTCGGTTACCACCTCTTCGGTTTACTTGAATTCTGTTACAGTTAGCATTCACATTCTGGTTTCGGTTGGATGGTGGGTTGTTTTAGAGAACTAGTTGCTCTTGATTCTGCGGTTGATCTTGATTTTCAGGTTGATAGTCACGTGGGTCTTGAGTATCCTAATTAGTCATCTCTTCTTCTTTTGGTTTCGAGTTTGTGGCCACTGGTTTCTGATTCAATCTCGTCTTTTGAGCCGTTCGATTTCTTTTTGTTGTTTTCTCAATTTCTGGATCAAATTGAAGGGGCCCATTCTCTCGGGAATATCTCGTATACATGAACCTGTAAGATTTCCTGCATACACGAAAGTGCCAGAACCCTGCGTAAAATCAAAAAAGAAATACTAAAAACAACAATTAAACAAAGCTAAACTAGACTAAACAACCACTTTGCATGTTGATTCCCCGGACACAACGCCATTTTGATGTAGATGTCATGCTCTAATCAAAAAACAAGTTTTTTAATTCACTTAAATACCTATAACTAGTAAGAGTAAGTAAGGTCGTCTCCGCAGGGAATTAATGGCAAGTGCAAGTAAAACAAATGATTTATTAAACATTAAACCATGCGGACAGTCGATGTCAAGCAGTTTAGAAAGATATCTTGGAAACACGCAAATAATTTTAACTTTTGTAAACAATTATGAGAAAGGTGATTCACTACAGGTTCAGGTAATGAGATAACAAACTAATCACGGATTCAATTAACTAATTGCGCAGTAATAATACACCTAACAGTTTGTCTGTGATGACAAGCGAAAATCTATCCGAATTGTTGACACAACTGAACTCACTCTACCTAATTAGCAGTTTTATATTACGAAAACCAATTAGTATGAAATGACTAATGGTTTCGGATCAATGACACAAGAATCTAATTCTAAATGTTGATGAACACAATCAAGTAAATTATGCACAAGTTGATAACCAAAAACATAAATTGTTTAAACAATCAATTGCTAAGGTAAAACAAGATCAAATAACACACTCAACCAAGTTCTTAATCCTTAAAATACAAAGAATTTGATCATGGTCAGTTTACACAAAACCCTAGCCTAAAGTGAACACAAAGGTTTTTAGCCTGATATCGCTATTACGAATAACTCGTTCATCTGATGAAAGGGTGGAAGCATAAGATAACTAGACGAACCGAGGGCTCTCGGATGACGAAAATCATCATAAGGCTTGTTGTTAGATGCCGGAATGATGGGTATCTCAAATAGGGGTTGAAAAATACTTTTAAATGATTTAGTTTAATTTTTCCGTTTTTAGCTGGTTGGCGTAGCGTGAACGACTGGTAAACTGGTCCTTCGCGTAGTGCGAAGGACAAAATAGTCCGGCTCATATCTGAGTTGCTTCGTGTTGCATGAAGCAACATGTCGTCATCCCTACGCGTGGCGCAAAAGGAGTCTTCAGCAGGAAATTTTTGGCTCTTTCATATTTCTACATTGGGAAGTGTGCCGACCAATTCCATATTTCTAAATTATCATTCCGAGCTTGTAAATCATCCCGATAAGCATCCTTATTGTCCAACGACCTGAAACACATTAACATGCTTGAAGTGCCAATGTTCACTCTATAATTAAACTATAACCAAACAATTAATATAATTATTTACATAAAATACACCCGACCATCATTGCCCCTATTTATGTTGTTGACTCTAAATTAGCTAACAAGAAATCTAATAACCCTAACTTGATCATTAAGCAACCAGTTAATAAACCATTTCTTGGGATGGGCCCTAGACTCGCGCCAAACAACAAATGAACCAACAATCACCACCCCCCCCCCCCCAATTGTTGTATTCGACTAACTCGACTCTCCCACTAATTTCCTACTCGAAATAGAAGCCCTAATTTCCTACTCAAAATAGACGGGCCTTCAACTTCAAACTTTTCATCATTATCTTGCTTCTCCCAAGGCTTTTCATGATCTCTTACGGTTTCCTTTGGGCTCCACTTGGCTTGAAGAAACATTTGCTTCGTTTGATCATTGCGCATCTTCCCTTGGGCTTGGATCTATTTCTTGATCGCGCTTTTAGTTTCTTGAACACTCTTCTTTGAACTTTGAATTTTGGAACTTGGATCTTTGATTGAAAGTTGACTCGTACTCTTCTTGTTTTCTTTCAGTCCAATTCTTTCAAGATCCTGACTTGCAAAATTCTTCACTTCAATGCTAGCTCATTTAACGAGACTTGTTATCTTGAGGCAATCTTAAATAATCGGTTATTTGTCCTTGTCACCTTCATCAAAAGCTTACATGTATCATTTTTAATGGATAGCAATCATGTTTCATGTGAATCTCGCATCCACCTTCTGTTTCTTGACCCAGAAGTATGATATTGCATTGTAGCCTCAAGATGTAGTAGACATCGGTCAAAATGCGCTACTCCCATGTCTTTCCTTCAATTAAGGCCGACCCTTTTCCCCGAATATCAATACAAGATTCGTCTCCAAAATTCACCTTTCTCATGAAACGTTCATTCAACTCATAAAAATATGCTTTATTACCCGTCACGTGATTCGATGATCCGTCGTTGAGATACCAAACATCTTTCTCCATCGGTTCGGTTTCGAAACGCTTTAGAATCACTCCGTCTTTATTCAAAAAAGCCATTTTTAATCACCTTTTATCATAAATAAAGTTGGATCAGCATAACCAATTTTGTTTAAATTTGCTTCTTTTTTTTCTTCATACGTTCTGGGCACACAGATGAGTAGTGACCGAATTCATCACAACGGTAACACTGAACTTGTGATAAATCCTTTTTACCCATTTGACGATATATAAAGCTGAATCAAAATCATCAAATTTGTTCAAATTTGCTTATTCCTTTTTCTTCATACGTTTCAGGCACACAGACGAGAAGTGACCGAATTCATCACAACAGAAAAATGAACCTGTGATATATTCTTCTATCCCTTTGACGATCATTCGTTCTTCTTTGACCTATACGCCTTGACCCACGATGTTGACCATCTCGGTTGTCAAAACCATCTTGATCGTCATCCTCTCGGTCTTGACCTTCGGTTTCCCGGTCTCTTCCACGTCCCTGTGAACTCAGCCAACTTCTTCCTCGGCTACCGGGCTGGTCATATGATTTAACTTTGTAACTACTTTCCGATTGACTGCAAAGTAACTGACCTTGTGAATTTGAAGCGCGTTCTCTCCCTCGTAGACTTTCTTTAAACGCCTTAAGGCTTCCAACAACATCTTCAAACATCATGTTATCAAGATCAACGCTTTGCTCGATTGAGGCTACGAGTTGGAAGTATTTGTCTGGAACCACATCTAGTAACTTTTCACAAAGACATCTTGCTCAAATACATAACCAATACTCGTTGCCTTTGAAGCCATACCTGTCAGTTTTCCCGCAAACTGGTCAATAGTCTCATCTTCCTTCATTTTGAGTTTCTCAAATTCACTTTTCAAAGTAGCAGTCGAGCCTGTTGGACTTGCTTAGCCTCAACATACCGTGCTATCAAAGCCGTTCATATTTCTTAGGCATTCTTGTATTGAAAAATTTGAAGAAGAATATCGTTTTCCTCCATTTGATAGAAAAACGATCTTGCCGTTTAATTTCTTCTTCGCATCAATAACTTCACACGCATATGGTTGAACGACCTCTCATAGCCCTTGATAATCAAAAATCGCTTCCACCGCAATCGCTCATGTGATGTAATTTGTTCCGTTCATCTTGGAACCTGCTATAATATCCCCCGTCGCTTTGGGTTGGATTATCGGTATTTCTTCGTCACCTGCCATTGACGTCCTTTTTCTTTCGTCAATAAACACTTAATGGTGTCGAACGCAATCAGTCCGTTAAAACAAGTAGAAACCAATCAGTCCCGAACAACTTTTCCGAACATTTTTTCGTAAAAACTTATCACGTATACCCATCGAGAAACCGAATTGTGTTCAAAGATTGTTTAATATTTTTCCTCCTCGTTGTCTGCACTTAAAATTTCAAATGAAACTTTTCATGGACTTTTTCTTCCAAACAAATGACGTGTTCACATTTTCACTTGAATAAATCCAATTCAACTAAAACAAAAATTGTTCCTGTTCTATTTCAGCCACTGTTGCACAAAATCAGTCACCAAAATTCTTTGCTTGCTAATTGATTCCTCGTGCTTGCTTGGTCTAAGTTAATTGACTGCTGTTATGAACCCTTACTTCTTGCTTCTTGAACAAGCCTTCAATAGAAGTTTTCTTAATTGAACGAAGTCTCTCGATCGTTCTTGAACAACCTTGTCTGGTTCTTGTAGCTTCTCACATGAGAACTTCTGTGCGTTTATTACTTGCAATTTGATCAACGACCCGTTGCTCCTCAGCCAACGATCTCGTGCTTGTTTGATTTCGATGATTGAACTTGGCTCTGATACCAATTCAAGTCTTGAAAGATAACTAAACACGGAATAAACGACTAAGTCTTGTTTATATTAATTAGAAAATATAACTCAAAAAACTGATTACAATTCTTAGTCCCTAATTTTGTTTAACTTTTAATTAACCCTAACTTGGTTGTATCATCTTAGCAATCCATAACTTGTCTCTTTTATATTGTTAACTCTAACTTAGTGGTACTTCAAATCACTCGTAGTCAAAAAAAATAAGGCTTTATCAAGAATACTGTGGATCAATACACCTATTTATATGGAATCGGTTTTTATATACTTGTCCTTTTTTTTTTGGCAAGGCTTCATCAAGATAACATTTTGTTTGACAATTAATAGTTAAGATTTGTTGCATGAGACAAAGTATAATAACCGTAATATAAAAAAGAAAAAAGTTTAAATCAATTTCCAGATCACCACAATTCACTTTTGTTTTCCAAATTTCTCAAACCAATCTCGTTATCCATGGCTTCAAACTTCACCGGATAAATTGGAAGCTCCGAAGCAATCGTCCACAATTACGATCACTATTTTTAAACCCCTGAATCCCCAAACAAACTTCATCAAACCTTACCATCTGCTCTCACACATCGCCCGCCTCTCTCCGCGTGAACCGACTCCGCTACTGCTACAAGTTGGCAGCCGGCGACGCCACTGCCGACAACCATCACAACCGACTGTATGCCATCGTTTCCCCTCCGTTAAATCTAGTTTGTTTTAGTTCGCGACACTCGGGGTAAGTAAACAAACCCACTTTGGATTTATACTACCTAATGTATCTAATATTGAAGGTGACTGTCACAACTTCCGGTTCAGATCCAGACGGCTTACGTCACCACCGTCACGTATCGGGTACCACCAACAACCGCCGCAGGTAAGACGAAACCGGTGTCTTCGTTAGTTCGCATCTAGTTCCGGTGGCACACGTCGTGCACCGCGACTCGTTTCAGTTTCCCGCAAGCACCGACCGTTCGAGTTCTTCGATTTGTTCTGTTCGGAGAACCGTCTCGTTTCCGCGTGTTGCCAACTTTTTTCGACAATGGAGGTAATCGCCAACTCCCTCTCTTCTGTTCGCATGTCTAGTTAAGTTGTTCGATTGAGGCGGCTATGGTCGTTGATTTTTTTTCGGTGACGGAAACGTTGTTTAGTAGAAATAAGTATCTAAAATGTATGCATATATAACATAACTCATGCAATCATGCATGAGATGAGATAACGTAAAGAATCAACAGTTGCTGCGGGTTTATGACTTCTTCTTTATTTATTTATTTATTATTATTATTATTATTATTTGATTATTCGTTGTCTCCGTAATATAGCAGAGTATTTGTTTTTGGCTAAATCATACACATGTTAGTTTTCTTTGACTTAAGTTCAAATAAATATATTACTTGCAGTGGTTGTGGGTATCTGTAAATGGTTGATTAGACTTAAATGAAATATTATAATAATTAACATGTATTGTTATCTATATATAAGATTTGGAAATTAAACACTAATTGAACGAAACAGTTGGTGGGATATAATAATAATAATTATTATTATTATTATTGAGTAAAGTTACTTAAATTACTTTACTCTTTTATAACTAAATAGAGGTTTCAACCAATAAATTATATAACTAGTTATATTTTAGAAGCTTAAAAGTGTTTGAGTATTTATTAAGACGAGTATATGACAATACGTTATGTCCGTCACGGGAAATCAACGAATCCGTCAAAGTAATTATGTTAATACATCTAATTTGAATTGTAATCAAACCATAGGTTATTGTATAACGTGCGTACACTTAGATTTAATCGATGGTGATTTGCTTGCTCAGTGACTATTAAGGTACGGTTTCTGTTTACTTTTACTCATAGTATATTAACTCTGACATGTTACTTTGTAGTATGGTTTCTGTTTTCGTTTACTGTTAGTATTAATTATATTCCGTTAATTTGTATTAAAGATTTTTGTTCACTCATAGTATTGGTTCTATTTTATATTCTTTGTCCGTCACTTTGTAGTGTGGATTTTTGTTATCTTTCAGTTTCAGATTGAGTTCAGTTTCTTGGTATGATATGTTCTTAACATGCAATAGGCTATATATATTTTATATTCATTGTTGTATGTTCCTGTTTGAATTTAGTTACACGACTTTAGCTTCAGTACTCTGTTACCCGAGCATTTCTGACTTGTCATTGGGGCGTCAATGACATGGCACTTATCGTGACAGTGCGTAATCAAAGTTCACGGCATCCCTAGTTTGTGCTTATGTAGCACTTTGGCCCCTAGAGGCGTATAGATCGATCTTAGATCCGACTCCTGATTCCTGACTTCTGTTTGAGATGGAAAAATGTGTGCACGCCACCCACACCGTCTCCTTGGTGCATGGACTAGCTAGCTGTGTACCCCTTTGTTTAGGCTTTGGGTGCTTCTATATCACACGACCTACTTTTATAACTTCACTGTTGTGTAGTTTAGTATTTATAAAACATTTTGTTATATTTTCGGTCCGTTTGATATATGATTGTGGATAAGTTTTGAGTGTCCTTTGATTATGATATGATCATGTATCTGGTTATAGTTCAGTTTTAAGCGCGAGTTTATATTCGCAACCATTTAAGTTTCAATTTCAGGTCTGTATGCATTTTGCTTTACGTATGTCCGTCTTTGCTTGTACTATTGTTCTTTTCGTTACTGGGCAATTTTTTTGGCTCAGCCGTATTTTGTGTTTGTGTTTGTCTTATTTATTTACAGGTAATCCAGGAAATCAGGGAAATCAATGATGAGAGTAAAATGAAGCTCAAGAACAAAGACTTTTATTTATTTTCGTATTTAATAAATTGGACTTAGGAATTTCTTTCGTTTTGGTTTTAACTCGTTGGTTACACTTGGATTATTTTTTTTATTCCTCTTAAATGGATTTTTTTTGGTTATGATATCTGTAATAGTGACACGTCAGCCTGTTCCGGGTTGGGGTGTTACACAAAGCGAGTACTCTCGTGTAATTTTGATATGAGGGACCCGCCAATAAGCTTCTTATTTATTAGGCATCAATATCTACTAAGATCTTGCAAATGGGACATTAGGTTTATCCTAGATGGCTATATTGATCGTATTCTTACACGTTATAACATGCACATTGCTCTCCATCAACAGCTCCATTTGTTAAGGGAGATGCTTTCAGTTCTTTCTAATGTCCAAAATATAGGTAGAAAAAGAGAAAATGAAAATGATACTTGTATGCCTCAGTGGTAGAGTGCCTGATGTATCCTCAAGTTTGTACTCATCCAAATATAGTATTGTTGAGACCAGGATTCTTGTTCCTTGTGGATCAGCTATTCTTAGCTGCTATTTCCAGTACTGAGGATCCTTAATGGTTAAAGGATCCTCAACAGTCGACTTCAGTTATATTCTAATCTATTTTTTACAGATAAAACACGTGTTTACTAGAAGGCCTACTTTTATGGATGAGATATTTTACCAGGTCTTCCCTGCTCGTCCACGCTCCTGAACGGTCAAGATGAATTAGTAAACAAACGTGACCGGATTAATAGGAGTTAGTTAGTAGACGTGGCTGATCACAACACAGAGCACATAACATACTTAGAATCATACTAGCAAACACTTTGTACTCACGATCAGCTCTAATTACATCTCTTGTAATTTTTTTGAGTTTAATATAATTGGTAGTGATAGTTTTCACTACCCGGGGTTTTTATGCCCGACGGATACTAGTTACCAAGGGCTTTTCCTCATATAAATCTTATTGTTCATCTTTTAATATAACCTTTTTGATCATATTTGTCACACAAGCATCAATCCTCACTTACTAATTTGGTTAATTGATCCTTAGAACGGTTTTTGACTAAAGCAATTTGTCGCCCACCATGGGGCCTTTGGTGCTTTAATCCTAGAAATTCCTACCTTCATTCAATACCTATACTTAAAGTTATCACCTAATGGCTTCACAGGGAAAAGTTGTTTCTACAACCGCTGCATCAAGTGTTTCGGCTCAAGTGTCTTTGCCACCACTACCGGTCTCTATGAAGCCACAAAAGCCTATAATTGTTGCTCAGAAGAAGGAGACTGCCGTTTTCCCTGGATCAAAATCCACTACTATCTCCCAAACGGTAACCGCTAATAATGATGTTTCTGTTTTGTGTGCACAGATGAAGAACTATATAGAGCAGTAGAACAAAACCAATTGGAGGATCCTCCATGAGATTAAGGAAATTAGGAGAACTAGGAAGACTACTGAAGATGCAAGTCCCATCATGCCAAAAATGCTTAACTTCGGCACTCCAAATTTCCCGAGTCAAAGGTGTCCGAAATCTTCTTATCCTCAGCCGGGATCTTCGGACCTCTTCCAGATAGAATACTCTAACTACTACTCTCAAGGATCATCTATCCTTCAACAAGGATCCTCAAATCAACACTTAAGATCCTCCAGCCACCATTTGCAAGGATCCTTCGCCTTCTAATCTGGACCCTCTGGTTTTCGTCAAGGATCCTCTACTCATCAGCTTCAAGGATCCTTTGCCTTTCAACCAGGATCCTTGGGCTTTCAGACATAATCCATCGTCCATCAGCATCCAGAATCCCACTATCCTTATGGGAAGGAATCTTTGTAGGAACCACAATCAAGGCCACTCGAGATCCACAAAGGGGACTTCATACCCATGCAAACCACTGCTCCCGCTGGACCAACTCTTGACACTGAAACATTGTACCCTAGACACAGCTATGGGGGGAGATCTTTTGATCACACAAGAGGTAACACTTAAAATAATTTATCTTTTGGCACTAATCATGGTAGTATGCAGGGTTCAGGAATCAATCAAACTATAGTCCGTGAGTTACAGAAGCTCAAGGATATGATATCCAGGATACTAGGAATCATCAAACCTATCCCTGAGTTACCAGCAGGAAGCCATATCATATCGAGATTCACCCCGCTAATTTGTGATGCTAAGATACCAAAGCGCTTCACCGCCCCTAGCATGAAATTATATGATGGATCCACGGATTCTGAGGAACATGTAGCCTTATACCGTGAGAGGATGAAAATCACCCCGATCCCAAAAATGCTGAAAGAGGCTTGCTTATGCAAAGTCTTCGGCTCAACACTCACCAGATCCGCCCTCAAATGGCTGCTTAGTCTTTCTCCTTGTTCAATTACTTCTTTCTCTCATTTAATCAATATATTTAATAGTCAATTTTCATGCAGTAGATACTTTGAAGAATTAACTAGTGATTTATATAGAGTTCCAACCTTGTGGGGAACGCCTTAGATAGTTCCTTACTAGAGGCCTTGGAAATTCCAAATCTGGATGTCCCAACCGCTGTTGAGGCATTCAAAATGGGATTGCAAAAGGACTCTCCATTTTACCAAGATCTTGTTATGTCCCCTTGCAGGAACTTAGATGAAGTCCGAAACAGAGCTTTAAGATTCATCAGGTTGGAGGAGGATCGAAAAATGCAAGATGAATTGAATACTCCGGCAAATAGTGAAACTCAAGACAAGAAACAAGGATCCTATTTCAGGAACAACAACTCCAAACCATACTCCAAACCAAATGGCCAGAAAATCATCACTGTGGAGGAAGAACAGGATGACAAAGACTACCTAAGGATATCTGATTACTGCTTCTCTGTAGATATGGTAGGAGTAATGCTTGCTCTTAGGAACTTGGGTGACAAAGTGAGATGGCCAAGGAAGAATGAGAAGGTGCCCCTTCCCAAAGACAAATCAAAATGGTGCGATTTCCACGAGGATTTCGGCCACGTGACGGAAGACTGTATCGCCTTGAAAAGGGAGATCAGCTACCTCCTTGGCAAAGGTTACCTTAAGGAACTATTCAGAAGAAAGAAGTCAAGGACCCAGGATCCTGAGCCAGTCCCAGAAAAGGCTGCTCCACCCCCTCCAGATGCTCAAGTTATCAATGTAATCTTTGGAGGTTCCGACATATGCAGGACTTCATATTTTGCTGCAAAAAAGCGTGCCAAAGAAAGCAAATTGGAGAATGGTGAAAGGTCTACAACGGTCGAGCAAAAAATCATCTCTTTTGATGAGGATGATCGAGTCAACGTCTAGGATCCTCATCACGACAGTTTAGTCATTACTCTGTTTATTTCTAACCATTATGTTCGTAGGATCCTCATTGATGGCGGGAGTTCAGCCAATACTATCCAGTTAGAAGTGCTCAGAAAAATGAATATTCCAGAGTCAGAAATCATCCCAAGATCCTCAGTCCTTGTAGGATTCAGCGGAGAAACAAATAACACACTACGGGACATCAAACTCCCCATATATATAGAGGGAGTAAATTCTATTCAAAAATTTTGTTTTATCGATACCTTGTCTTGTTGCAATGTTATTCTTGGCAGGCCTTGGATACACGAAATGAAGGCAGTTCCCTCTACTTACCACAAATGTGTGAAGCTACCTACCCCATGGGGAATAGCGAAGATAGAGAGTGACCAGAAAGATGTTAAAGATTGCTATACTTCTTCGATGAAGCCTACAAAAAAGCTAAGGGAAGCATAGCAATTATAAAAAGCAAGAAGAAACGTCATGGAGACTAGGGAGCAAGATTCTAAGGAAGTGATCTTGCACCCTGAGGATCTTGACAGCAAAGTACTAATCGGAGTTGAAATACAAGAATCCATAAAGAAGGATCTAGTATCCTTCTTACAACGAAGAAAATCAACCTTTGTATGGGAACATAAAGATATGAAAGGTATTTCTAAGGATGTTATAACCCATAAACTTGGAATTAATCCTTCTTTTAGGCCTATTCATCAAAAAATAAGGAAATTTGATCCGGAAAGAAATGCAATCATCCAGGAAGAGGTACAGAAACTATTAAAGGCAGGTATGATTAGGGAGGTAAAGTATCCAAAATGGTTAGCCAATGTGGTTGTAGTTCAAAAGAAAAACGGAAAGTGGAGGGTATGTGTCGATTTTACTGATTTGAATAAGGCATGTCCCAAGGATCCTTTCCCGCTTCCCTACATTGACTCTATGGTGGATGCTACCACAGGGCATAAAATGTTGACCTTTATGGATGCTTTATCAGGATTTCAACAAATCCATATGGAACCATGTGATCAAGAGGACACAACATTTATATCCCCTACTGATGTGCCTAAAAGTGGTATAAAAATATTGCAATAAATCAACCTAGTACAACGAGTAATAAAAACCTAGAATACCATAAACCAAACCACTAGCAACAGGCAAGTGAACCTATCGGGTGTAGAATAACTATGGAAAGTCCGGGAATATCGAACCCTAGAGACACTAATTAAATTAACGAAACTAGATTCTATAAGCTAATATTAATAATTAATAAAATGATTATTTTTGGATTTTTTTATTTATTTTATTTTTAAAGTAATAATTAATTAAACTAATTAATTAAGCTAAAGTGAACTAATAAATTAAACTTAAAATTCTAAGACTTGGATGAAAACCACTAATGAGAAAGACATTACCTAGGCTTGAAATCTTATTTGTGAATCTTTGATGCTTATCGGCTATGGAAACTGTGATGGAACCGGGATCTAAAGATACGACGCCCTAGACATCCTAGTGGATCCCTAATCATTCTCTGGGTGTCACCTACAAGGAATACCTAAGGCCCGTATGACGCAAACCGATTGGTTGGATTACCTCTCAGTCTCTCCAACAATAGTAAAGTACTCTAATGACTAGATCACCTCTCAGTCTCACTAATCACAATACATCCAGGAGTGTAAGGGACGTAAGGAGTAACCTAAAGATGCTTAAAAAGACTTAGGATAGCAAAAATAAAAAAAAATAAGGGGGAAATCCACTCTCGTGTAATCTATACCCAAACCGCCTAATGAATAAGACAACCCCAACTATCTATTACCTCTCAGTCTCAAGACAGGTAGAACACTTAAAATCTCTAAACCCTCAAATAATAGTTCCTATGGATTATGTCAACTATAAACCATAAACTAGTTATGAACACACAGTAGGTAACCTAATATGCGTCTACACATGAAAAACTTTCACAAAGACACATATGGAACTATTAAATAAAAGTAATTTAATAATAAGTATGCATATTCATCTTAAAAACATCAAAAAGTCTATTACAATAATATTAGTCCAACACCAATAACCAATAAAACCGACAAGCAAACCAAACTCAACAAATATTCATTCAAAACCTAGGCAACTAAAAGAGTTTTAGCCAATAATCATGCTCAAGAAAATAAAATATAAAGTTCAATAACTAAGTTCATAATAACCGGTATTAAATCAAACCAGAAATATGATATCTCGCTGACTGTCTTTAAGTAACAAACTTCTGGTTCCTTCCAACTTTGCAATGGCCTTTTTAAAACAAATAATAATGTAATGAATATTTCTGCCACTGTAGACCTCAATTCCCACCTTGGAGGTTCCGAAATTCCTAGAAAATTATATTAACCTTTTTAGATGGCGGCTGCCTTTCGTCTTTTTATATTACCAACTGTAGGGTCTTCCAAACCGACTTCAACAATCTTTTTTTAGGCTATTCACGTGACTCCATGGGCCTCCATAGTCACAAGGTCATATTCTTCAAAAAGTGAATTAATATCAATTTTTCACAATAGCCCCCTCATGTTTACTTTCATATTTATTTAATTCTCAAAGTAATTTTCATTAATAGTTTCGTATGACCACTTTAATAGGCGCACAAAACGACGTTTACGAGAATGTGGGGCGTCCAACATAAAGCTTCCATTATGTATCTTTAATGCACCATAACCTGAAATTCAAAAGCATGATTTAAGTACCCACTTTCTTACTAGTAAACTAAAAGAGCTAAATACAAAAATTATACATGACTTATTCATTCGTTGGTTTCAAGTTTATTAAAAAAAATGTTTCATTTTAGCTCATAGTCTCTAGAAACCATTAAACTTGCATGTGATCCAAATATTAATAATATTCAATAAAAACTTGGCTCAAAAGCATCCAAAACGTAGGGAATATTTATATATTTATATATATATTTTAGACCACATCACCTACGGGCATATATTGTTATATTGCTATGTCGTTTGGTCTTAGAAATGCAGGTGCTATGTATCTAAGACAGGTTAACATGATGTTCAAGGATCAATTAGGAGACACCATGGAAGTCTATATCGATGACATGGTGGTGAAATCAAAGAAGGCGGAAGATCACCTCAAGGATATGGAAGTAGAATTTGACATCCTTGACAAATATAACATGAAGCTAAATCCTGCTAAGTGTGTAGTTGGTGTTAAGGCAGGAAAATTCCTTGGATATCTGGTAACTAAAAGGGGGATAGAAGCAAGTCCAGAGCAGATTTAGGCTATCTTAAATATCAATTCCCAAACGAACATCAAAGAGGTGCAAAGATTAACAGGAAGGGTGGCAGCGTTGAGTAGGTTCATATCAAAATCCTCAGAGAAATGTAAAGATTTCTATGACATCCGGAGGAAAAACAAGGAATTCGAGTGGACAGAGAAACATGAAGATGCCCTAACCGCTTTAAAGGACTACTTATCCTCGGCCCCCGCTCTGATGAAGCCTATGGCTGGAGAACCCTTGATCCTTTACCTAGCCATCTCTCTCACTGCTTTAAGCGCAGTCCTAGTAAAGGATCACGAGGGTAACCAGCATCCAATTTACTATATAAGTAAAAGTCTCCATGATGCAGAATCCAGGTATTCTCACATAGAAAAACTTATTCTCGCCCTAATTATGGCTTCAACAAAGTTAAGACATTATTTTGAAACTCATACTATCATTGTAAAAACTAATTATCCTATTAAGAATGTCCTTAGAAAACCAGAAATGTCAAGTAGAATGGCTAAGTGAGCTGTAAAACTGAGTGCTTATGATAGTCAATATGAGCCTAGAAACGCAATCAAGTCACAGGCCCTAGCAGAGTTTGTGGCTGATTTTAGTAGTGACATAAAGGAATAAGCCAATCTTGAAGTTCAACAACTTGAATAAACCAAGGATCCTTAGACACTCTTCACTGATGGAGCCTCAAGCGTTAAAAGAACAGGATTAGGAATACTGCTAAAATCGCCATAGGGGGACATACAGCCCAGCTCAATACCTTGTGAGTTCCAGACCACTAACAATGAAGCAGAATACGAGGCACTCATTGCAGGTATACAGCTAGCCAAAGGTATGAGAATCAGGTATCTTCAAATTTTTGTACACTCATTATTAATTGCTAATCATTTTAATGGCTCATATGCAATCAAAGGTGAAAAGTTAATTAAATATTTAGATATAGTTAAGGATCTTGCGGGATCCTTCGATTATTTAACATTACACAGGTACCGAGAGAAGATTATGCAGGGGCTGATGCCTTAGCAAACCTAGCTTCAACCTTGAAGCTCCCTAAGAATATAAAAATTCCTATTATTCATGTCTTATCTCCGGCAATCGAAGAATATAAGGCATTGGAATTAGAAAGGAATATGCTCATAGATCTTAAGGATCATCCTCGGGATCATTCATCTTGGATCCTTCCAATAATGGCGTACATCCAAGGGGGAAAAATCCTGGAAAGCAAAAACCCCAGGGCTTTCAAAGCCAAGGTATCACAATATACTATTATACATGATATCCTATACAAGAAATCCCTTGCAGGTCCATACTTAAAATGCATAGAAGAATCCGAGATCCAAGAAGTGCTAAAGGATTTCAATGAAGGAGATTGTGGCAACATACAGGGGCAGAGCATTATTCTTCAGGATCCTAAGGATTGGATACTTCTGGCCTACTATGAAGGAAGATGCTATGGAATACTCAAGGAAGTGCGATGCTTGTCAGAGGCATGGTAACATTCTACATCAGCCGGCAGAACCCTTATACCCCATTGTCTCCTCATGACCATTCATGAAATAGGGAATGAACTTAGTGGGTAAACTCCCTACAGCCCAGGGGGTAAAGTTTTTATGTTAGCTATCACGGATTATTTCTCTAAATGGATTGAAGCTGAGGCATTTCCTCAAGCCAGAGAGAAGGAAGTTATATCCTTTATTAAGCGTAATATTATTACTAGATTTGGTATCCCTTCTGAAATTATTTGTGATAACAGTTCCCAATTTATTAGGAAAAGAACTACTAACTTTTGTGACAGCTGGGGAATTAAGATGATCACTTCAACACCAGTCCATCCACAAGCAAATGGCCAAGCAGAATCAAGCAACAAAATCATCATCAGCAACTTGAAGAAGAAGCTTGGAATGAAGAAAGGCAAATGGGTTGAGGAACTACCCTACGTGCTTTGGGCAAATAGGATAACTCCAAAGAATGCCACAGGACAAACACCGTTCTCATTAGTCTTTGGAGCTGAAGCAGTGATCCCTACTGAAATGGTGTATCCAACAGCCAGAATAAGCGTCCGTGATCCTCGGATGAATGAAGAGAATCTTTTCTAAGACCTAGATACTGTGGAATAACTTAGAGATCAAGCAAGATTTAGGATGGCCGCATACCAACAGAAGAGAGCCGGTGCATACAACAAAAACATCAGAATCAGAAGATTTCAAGTTAAGGATTTAGTTCTTCGAAAGGCTTTTCAAAATGCAACTAATCCTGCTGATGGAAAGTTAGCACCCAAATGGGAAGGGCCTTACTTGATTGAATCCGAAGCTGGAAAGGGGGCATATCGTTTAATGAATATGGAAGGTGACATGCTCCCAAGGGCTTGGAATGCAATTCATCTGAAAAAGTATTTTTGTTGATCAGAATCCTGGATCCTAGTCAGTTACTTCAATCCAGTACTTAGTAAAACTTTACTTTATGTCTATGTTTATATTAATTATGTTAAGCTTTTGTTTTGTCAAGTATGTCAAGTTTGTAGAAACGCTGAGCAATAGGGCCCTCAAGTGGAAAAAACGGGTTGGCCAACTCTCTCCTAAGTTTAATTGGGCTTGTCCCCAGGTTTATAAGGTCTTCACCTTATCCCATGAATTTAGGGTTTTGACACCCTCGCCTGGAGTGCACGATTATCCGGGTATGATTGAAGCTGTGGGATCGGCTCGTCGCTTTATTGGGCTTGTCCCCATGTTATATTCGGCTTGTCCCCACGTTTTATTGGGCTTGTCACCGAGATGGTTGAATTTAGATCCAACTTTTCTAACTATTCTGTTCTCTTTTGGTTAAATATTTTAACAGTTAAGCAATCCAAGAAGAGAATCTATAAGGATCCAAGATCCTCTATCCTAGCAACACAAAAGACAAAACGGAAACCAAAAGAGTTATATTATCAACTAGCAAACCAAAAGTTGACCAGGGCTTCTCTAGCAACAGGTGGACCATCCACCCGGGTCAAGCCATTACAAGATTATCATATGTTTATGCAGAAATTAAAAAGACAAAGACGGTTAAGACTTCATCCCCAAAAAATTGAGTATCCCTCCACCCCAACCACCTTTGATAATTGTCTTTAGGATCATCGATCCTAAGAATTACGACTACTATTGTTCGAACATAAACCACCAATAAAACCATTAAAACATCATAAAAAAATGGGCTCCGGCCTTGTCTTCTTATCCATCATCGCCCATTTCCCCACTCATTCCTTCACCACGCTACCATCACCATCACCAACATCCTTGATCCTGGCCGTTAAGACGGCCTTGCCGGCCCAAACCTTAGCCTGCTCGGTGACCTCCATTACCTGCCCTTGAGCATGGATGTCAGCAAGGGCAAGCCTATCTTCCAAAGTGTCCTTTCACGCTTGAAGTTCTGCGATCAAAGTGTCCTTCAGAACGATGCCGGTACGATACTTGGCCAGCTCCTTCTCCATGTTGGCTGTAAGGCCCCGGTCCGGTGCCCTACATTGGATGTTGGATTTACTCATACACAGTTCTAAATATCAGAGTGAAATAAAACTTTCGCGGAATAACTCAAAACATCAATCAATATGTTAAAAAACAACACATCTTGTCTTAACAAAGGTTAACTTGTCTTAAACATAACATAAAACTTTGATAATCTTTCTTCTCAAGATGCCAGCCTTCCAGTCCCTACCATGTGTCGTCCTCAAGCCGGCTCCTTTAATCTATTTACCTGCGTAAATACTAAAAGTCAGCTACGCTGAGTGAGTTCTAGTTAATTAACATACATTACATTCACTTACTTACTAATACGCGTTCGGAGATACGTATTAATGCTTACATGTTCATCTGTCATTTAAACATACATACATACATACGTTCATACATTCGTTCGTACTTCATACTGTCTACATACCTCGGATATTATAAGGGGTCCAGTCCCTACATACCTTGGATATTATAAAGGTCCAGTCCCTACATACCTTGGATATTGTAAGGGTCCAGTCCCTAGATACCTTGGATATTATAAGGGTCCAGTCCCTCCATACCTTAGATATTATAAGGGTCCAGTCCCTACATACCTTGGATATTATAAGGGTCCAGTTCCTTCATACCTTGGATATTATAAGGGTCCAGTCCTTGCATACCTCAGTTATTTTTAGGGCCCGGTGCCCTTTAACATACCATACAATCCTACCTTCGTTACATTTCCTTTCTACTTCCTTCAATCATAACTAATATAACAACTACGTGCAAACTAGTTAAGACATCCATATCATTCACAATTGCACGCAAACATATATCTAATATAAACTTACCATTTAAGGTAAGTTTATTAATCCAACGCATCATAGTATGCACACAGCCCCGAAAACATAACACATAAAAAGGGGCTAGTCACCAGGTTGTTGTTCCTCTGGGAGTTAATTGTAACACTTCTCCTTAGTTGCCCATTTTTATCTGTTTAATAATTTATAGTATTAATTAAATATTTCTAACCTTGTAATTCTTCTAGGTTAGTGAGGTTCCTAACGAATCGCATCGCATGGGAAAACAAATCGTATGGAAACCATGCTCTTGGAAACTATTCTCATGGAAACTATTCTCATGGAAACCATTCTCATGGAAACTATTCTCATGAAAACATTTTAAAGCCATATTCCTCCGAGGTCCTTACTTAAGACCCGATTTTACTTTCCTTTCAAATTTCGTGCAAAACCGACTTTGTTTACCCGTCCTTGTAACGAACCGAAAGCTACTCGTTTATCCTAACCAAACCAAATAACCCATTTACTAAAAATTTCATTACTTTATCACTAATCATGGCACGATCTATCATCCTACCAAGTTTCATGCAAATCCGTACACGAGAAGTAAGCCTTTTTAATAAAAACCTACTTTTAAGGTTTTTGTTCGAAATCACTCGAATAGCCCAAAACCATATCGAACAAACTCGGAATTGAGTGATTCAAGCGGCCACATGACTGGGTCATCGATCCCTACCAGCGGCGCCTGCTGCTGCCACCAGAATCCGCCGCCATCGTCGCCGGAAAACCCAAACGTTGGCCGAAAATCTTTATTTTCCACTATTACGGTTTTGCTGATAAAAACCGAGCCTCCCAACCTCTGATCAAAAATCCGTCTTGTGGAAATATTCATTTATATTCTATGAACATTTAGTTAAAATTTGAGTTCGATCCGACGGTTAAATCTCCGGGAATTGTCGGATCTTTGTGGGTTGCTCTCTCAAAAAATGGAATTTGGATAAGAAGGAGGTTGGAGGTGAGGAGGATTATAATATGAGATGGTGGCTATATTCATAGGAAGGGGGTAGGGTTTCATGTTTAACTTTTCGTATAATGACATTTAATCCCCTCTTACTTTAGATAATTGCACTTATACTATCCATAATTCATTTAAACCCAATTATTTTAAATGCCTCGTGAAACTTGGGATTTTACAAGTCTACCCACCTTATAAGAAGTTTCGTCCTTGAAACCTGCTTAGTCCTTATAAAGGAATACTTCCTGTATTCAAATCCTTTTTTGAATCGTCTTAGCTTTCTGGCTTAGCGGTTTATCCTTCGTCTCACGATCATCGAGTGATGCTCATGAGTTTTAGCAGTCTTTGGTAGCTTGTCCATGAAGTCCTCGATGGTATACTTCCTTATCCTGTCTTAGCAAGTCCGCATCATTTCCTTAAGCATGCTTTTCTTGCTTTCCTTTCACATAGAAACACTACACTTACTATCACAACACTTGGCACTGAATGACCCTTCTGTCCAATCACATCCTTTAGCAATTATACTAATTTGCAATACGCTCAAAACATATTAATTCCATAAAAGGAAACCTTGTCAGTTTCTCCTTAAGGATTTCTCCCTAAAATCCCGTTGTCTATTCTTTAAGATAGAATACCTCATACAATCCTTGAGCACAATCGTTACATAACTTGACGGTGAACTTCTTAAATCACCATTAAATCTCCTTCCATTTGTAGCTCATTACTAAGACATAGGGTTCATGAGTTATAGCTTTCCAAGGTAGCTTGATCATGAAGTCCATCATGATGCATCTTCCGTTTCTTGACTAGTCAAGTCTCATCTTGTCATATGAATCCATTGTTGTCTTCCACTGCATATCAGGTTGCCTTGATATAAGATAAATATTTATCTAACCCAACTTCCTTTCCAAGCATGTCCTGACCTTGACATTTATTATACTATTATGTCGTTACCATTCTAGATAACTTCCTGCTCATGATCACATGATTATCAATCACAACACTAATCATTCGTTTTAAGACTCAATTCATATAAACATAAGTCAAAACCATCTCTACGCCTTCCTTAAATGTCCTTTCGTCTTTTTTCCTTACTTATTGCATCTTTTGATGTGTTACTGCCGGTTCCACCTTCATGACACTTGCGGTTGTTCTTATCCACATAATCAAGGTATCTTGTCCTCCCATAACCTTGCATACCATGAACTCATCTTTACTTGACTTCTACTTAGAGGTTTTACCATCATCGGTATCCGCCTTTATTGTAATCGATCTCTTTCCTTTAGAAACCTCGATGTAAGCCGATTATCTAGACTTATGAGCTTATCTAGGATCTGGCCCTGAAGATCTCCATGACGAGGAATCCTCGACGACCAAATATGATTTTTCACATCTTAAGTATTATCTTCGATATCTTGGTATAATCTGAAAATTCAATCCTTTTTCATCTAGCTTTCATCCTTTATAACCTCTAACTGCGCCTCGTGGATCTCACTCATGAAATCCGAAGTGCTAACTAATTTATAAGACTTAATTGTCACGGTAACTTCTTCACCTTTACGGCTTACTGCGTCAGTGACCATATTGACCTCACCAGGATAATACTTGATTTTACAATCAAAATCCTTTATCAACCCTAACCATCTTCTCTGCCTCCTATTTAGTTCTTACTGCTTGAAGAAGTACTTCAAACTTTTATGATCTGTATAGATGGTATACTTTGGAAACTTAGCATACAGTTTATCTTTCTTCAACGTCTCCAAAACTTTTCTCAAGTGTTCAGCATGGTCGGACTTATTCCTTGAATAAATCAAAATTATCGTCAATAAGGGCAATGACAGATTTGCCCAACATCGGACGAAATACCCTATCCATCATAACCATAAATGCTGCTAGAGCATTTGTCAATCTAAACGACATCATGAAAAACTTGTATGTCCATATCGCGTCAAAAATGTTGTCTTAGGGATATCTGCCTCTTTCACTTTAAACTGATGATCACCAGATCTTGAGATCTATTTGGGAGAACCAACTAGCATCTTGCAACAAATCAAACAGATCGTCAATCCATAGAAACATATATCTATTATTCACCGATGTTTAGAGAATGGGAGGTCATTCGCTATAGGAAGCCTCATTCGTTAGTGATGTTAACGAATGAGGAGGACTGCCTATAAATAGGCCTTCCCTAGTGAATATGCATAGAGATCTGTGCCATATTTATGTTTATGTACCGTTATGCTGCCGGATTCTCTCTAGACTCATAATGTATCTCCATCATGTAATGTAATCATCATTTAATGTATTGAATGAACACGACTTAACGTATCGATTTGCGACTAGATCTTGGCTCGTAAACGTTCGTATAACGTATTCACAATTGGTATCAGAGCATGAGGTTGCTCATGTTACGTACCAGTTCGTGTTATTCATGTTCATCGGGTTTTGATCTTATTTCGGATGATTTCGTTGATGAATCATGAAATTGATGATATATTCATGTTTCTGGATCAAATCCGAAGCTTCGTTATCAATCTGGTGTTTAATTCTGATGAAATGTTGAATCTGCCATTGATGACCTCGGATGGAGCTTTGATGTTGCAAATCAAAATTAACATGGATTCCGTGCTTAATTGATGAATTAGATGCTATATTCGTGTTTCTAATAAAATTCCGAGCATATGGATGTAATTTGGTGGTTATTTATGAAGGTTTGATGATTCTGCCATTGTTAAAGGTTGAAGATTTGAGTTTTCCGGCGAGAAATCCATTTTTTCGACGAAGATAACGAAATTTTCCGGCGACCAACAACCCATTCGTTAATTTAAACTCATTTGTTACGGAGCTTTAATGAATGAGTTCATTCGTTAAGGGACATAACGAATATGGACTTCTCAACGAATGAGACCACATTCGTACACTGTTCACACGAATAGGAGGTTTTAACGTATAAGCTCATTCGTTAACAGGCTTAACGAATGAAGATCAACATAACGAATGAAGGGAATTAACGTACGGAAGACATTCGTTAAAAGGTTAACGAAAGAGACCCATTCGTTCAAATGTAACGAATGTGGTTTAACGTATAAGACATGCGTTATGGAGATTAACGAATGAGACCTATTCATTCAAGAGTAATGAATGTGGATGGATGCTGGACGAATGTGCTACTGTTGTAGCGAATGAAGACCAGGTTAACGTATGAGATTCTTAAAAAAAAAATTCGGAAAATTTTCTTAAACGAAATTTTTCGGGGATATTTTAAATATGCGGGATACTCTTCTGGCAAATTTTGGTGACATATTTTTCGGCCTTCACGCATATCGAGGGGCCGAGGGGGAGTAACCGCTTAAGTTAACGAGACGTTTATTGAATATATTTGAAGAATTGTTCAAGACCTTGCCTAATGTGTTAAGAAAAGGGGGTGATAAAACTTTCAAAGAGTTTAAACGATTGGTATCTTTCCTACATTTGCAAGGATTTCTTGAAAAATTACTGCAATTCGGGTGGTAATTCATGTTTGCAAAGGTATGTTTGACCGAGTTCAAGACTGTGTTTGTTCTTCGATTGGTGATTGATTTGTTCAAGATTGAAACCTGACTATGTGGGATACGAGTGTCTGTCCGTTTACTTCTTTCTGAGGGACTTTGATCCTCACAATGTTGGCTACGAGTATTCGACGGATTGCTTCTGTTGAAGGGGACAATTCTTGAATGGTTTGATCGTGTTGAAGAATATACATGTCTTGTCATCTGATTGAAGAATGTGATTGTTCGGTATTGATTAACAAAGGTTGGAACTCTGAATCATATGCCCAAAGCATTGGCTAAGCGTCCTAACGATTGGGATGTCTAGGGGCTTCAAAGAGTTATATTTTAGGATAGACGTTATCAAGAGAGTGAAGACCGATGTGAAAGATGAGGAATGATAGGGTTGTTCATGAAGATGTGTGACTAGGTTAAACATAAAGACATTTTTACATTACCAATGTGACAGATAGCCGAGGATTTATTGCTGATTGACTCGTTTGATCGAACCATATCATATGTCAGTTGGATGATGATGTGTGTCTAATAACCCTATAAATATGACCCTCACAACTAAGCTTTAATATTAAAACGAAAATCCTAAAACCACACACAACCGGCAAGTGTACCGATCGCAAGTAGTATAGACTTAGGAAGTCCGAGTATCGAACACATGGACACGTCAGAACGCTAAAGATCACTAACCCTAGACAAGACCTACCTTAGAATAATAATTATATTGATTTTTGATTTTTAAATACTTAACTGAACTAACTAGACTGACTGACAAAACTTACCAAAAATAGAAAACTTAACAGAAAACTAACTGTGTTAACTTAGGATGGAGAAAAACGTCTACCTAGGTCTGAATCAAATTGTAGGCCTAACAAGCTAATGGATTGGATGACTTCAAGACACCAGTCCCTAAAAATGACACGACTAAGGATCGCTCGGGCTAACTGGATTACCTCTCGGTCTCACTCAACAAGACTAAACTACTCAAAATCGCCTAAAACGACCAAACCGGGAAATAATTGCTAACGTGTTCTAATGAAGGATCACCTCTCGGTCTCACCAACACTCGACCCAAATGGTAATGAATACTACACAAGCAAGGATAGAGGAACAATTCAACTTAAACTAAAATAGATCAACTAGTCGCTCAAAACACCTAAACCTGACAAGAAACGAACTCGCTCTCGCGCAATCCTTATTCTAGCATGCAAAGGTAATGAGACAACCCTAACTTCCTATCACCTCTCGGTCTCAAGGATGATGTTTAACCCATGTACTTAATCCAATAAATCATGCAACAAAACCCTACGCTGGTACCTACCGCAAACAAACCCTAAACACAAAGTCTATAATCAAACAATGCACCGATCAATCAATACAAAACTAATCAATCAACACACGGGGTTTATGCAATGAGTCACTAAAATTTCCAGCCCTTAAACACAACCTATTTCATGTCTAAATCAAACTTTACAATAGCAATTCAAGTCTATCAATCAAACAATCCATAAAACCTATCAAACACTAACAAGAATCATCATTCCTAGGTAGAACTAACAAGTTTAGCCGAGAATCATTTTTGGACAGCAGCAAACAATTAATAAACACATCATTAATCCCATATCAAACATCTTAACAATCATCCAATGATCAACAATAATCAATAACAATTCAATCTCTCAATCAATTGCAAAACAAATCAACAATTAAACAAGAAAATCAAAGTGTATGAACAATGAAAAAGATGTAAGGATATGGATGTTTCCGGGGCTGTTCTTGCTGTCAAAAACGATGGGAATTCAATCCTGAGGCTTGATTCTTGTGTCTTCTTCCTTCCCTAGCCAACAAAACCTTCAAACCCTAAGCCGAAAAAAGATTTTTGCTCCTCCCTTTTACTGTTGTTCCTGCGATCGGCTGCTGTCCACAGCTGCTAGGGTTTTTTATTTTTTTATATCTTATAATATAATAGGGTCTTGGGCCTCCATGATGCATAAGGGTCGGGCCTTGAGCTTTGTCTTGAACTTGTATGCGTAAAAACGCTCGTAGAATGCTCGAAAAGTCCCGGTTTTCTTCTTTCTTTCACCCAAAACCTACAAGATTAATAAATGTACGTAAAACCTATCTAAAACGAGTTAAAACATATAAAATATAATATAATACGTATATAAAACGTGCGGAAAATACGTGTGTTTTACAACACATCAAATATCCCCACACTTAAGACTTTTTCGTCCCTGAAAAAGAATACTACACAGGATCATATCCGAGTTTTAACCGACAAATCTTGGTTTTATTTATTTATTATTATTATTATTATTAATATATTTTTTTTCTTCTTTTTAAAGTATTAGAACAAGTGACCCGTTACCCCTTCCAACTTTCACCTAATAAGCTAGATCAGGTCGATTGCCGGTATTGCTGTCCACATTAAACCCATGCCCCTAATACTTACCGAGGCAAATAAGGCGTGACAATTCTATTAATTTGTATGACTAAGTGGAACCCACACCTAAAAGCCTTGCTGCCACTTTACCAATTCCATTATGGTTTTACCGGGCCGAGCCACCCCAACTTGACTTAAACCTATTGCCACATGATTAAAACATTTCGACTCAAATACAACCTATAAACTCTAGCTTGGTCAAGATCGACCGACAGTAGTTTCCTTCATGGTGGTTTTGATTTAAAATGTATTATTTTTTCTGCCTTTTGGCTTTTTGCATTTTTCTTTTATACCATGTTGGACGAAACTACAGAAATGCGTCAAGGCTCAGATCTGCGCCACGGCGCAACAGAGGGCCGAGCAAAACTGTCTTTTGCTAGCATCAACGTTCAGGTTTGCGCCACCACGCAACAAAGTACGGAGCTTCACAGGAATAGACACATATACAAAAGATTATACAAATAATATACAGACGATCATGTGACTCGAGGCTTGAGTATGACCCGGCTTTTCATTCCAGTTCTTTCACTAGCTTAGTAAAACAAACAAAACCCATAAGATATTTCCCACTAAAGCAGGCCATTTAAAAGGTTCAATGAGGTCAACAACCAAACTGCCCTTTCATTCTCAAAGGCTGAGCCTACCGACACACGATTACTGAGTCTAAACCGTTCGGTTACCATACATTACGTGCGGGTCTAATGGGCACTGTTCTTATTTATTATATATATATTTATATTATGAAAACACCAAGAAGTTATGAAACAAACACTACTCGATAATAATATCATCTCCTGTTTAACGTAGAGAAAACAAATCTCAAGGGACTATTTTTTTAAATTTTTCAAATTTTTATTTTATTTTATTTTATTTTATTTTCCAAAAATTTTCCTACAACTAAGTAAAATAAACCCCATCCCCACACTTAGAACGAAATCGTCCTCGATGAGTAAAAGGAAAAGAAATAAAATAAAATAAAAATAAACCAGAAAATAAAAATAAAGTATACAAGAGTAAAAACAAAGAACGGGTTACTCCCCTGGTTTGTGTGCAGAATCTTCAACAGCTAAGTAGTGTCCAAACGACCGTATAGCATTTCATTCACGGCCGCAACCTCGGGAGAACCTGTTCCACAACGCCATCGTAGCTACCATGCGCATAATATAACCTGCAGAAGCTCAAAATCGCTCGCATGTAGCGGCGTACACACCGGAAAACAAAAACATAAACAAATAAACATATTTTTGTGTTTTTGGTTTTTATAATTTTTTTTTTTTTCAAATAGACAAAACAAATAAAATAGATAACACACACAAATACAGATATACAAACTCTAGAACTCGGGCAGTCTCCCGAGTGATGCATCCACACGTCTACGTCTCGGAGAGTGGGTCAAGGTAGAATACCTCGACCGTCTGATCAGTCATCGGCTCGCTAGTGTAGTGCATCAGTCTACCACCGTTCACCATAAATGTTCCGCCTTTGTCCTTAATCTCAACAGTGCCATCCGGGAAAACCTCAGTAATAATAAATGGACCTGACCAACGGGATCTCAACTTTCCCGGGAAAAACCTCAACCGGGAATTATACCATAAGACCATATCCCCATACTTAAACTGGTCAATACCCTCTAACTTACGACCCTACAGTTCCTTTATCTGCTGCTTATAACCATCTGACTTCGCGTAAGTACGGTCCCGTAACTCCTTCAACTCAAACAACTGATGAACACGATGATCTCCGGTAGATAATTCAGAATCAAAGGAAGACGACTCAAAGTCAGCATCAGGGGTGTGTTCAGTCAATGCGACCATCTCAACCTCCGGGGTCTCCTTATCTAAGATATGTGTGTCTGAGGCGGGGCCTCCACCGGGGTCACTGGAAAACTCCCCCACATGAGTCATGATCGTATCAATGAAGCATAGGGAGTCATCAGTCGATTTGGGATGCTCAGGTGACTGTCGAACGTCAAATGTGACGTTCTCATCCCCGACTCGAAGGATCAGTTTGCCATCGCGAACATCGATCAACGCATGTGCGGTGGCCAGAAAAGGTCTGCCCAAAATGAGTGGAACATTATCATCCTCATTCATGTCAAGAATAACGAAGTCCACCGGGAAAATGAACTTACCAATGCGAATGAGCATGATCTCAACAATCCCACGCGGATACTTCACGGAACGATCAGCAAGCTGGATACTCATCTTGGTAGGCCTCGGTTCCCCTAACCCCAGCTTGCGATACACAGAATACGGCATGAGATTAATACTGGCACCAAGATCAGCCAGCGCATGAACCACTGTATCATCACTCAAGGTGCAGGGAATTGTGAAACTACCTGGATCGGCTCTCTTCTCTAGTAACTTCCTCTGTAAGATAGCAGAACAATTAGCACTCAAAGGGGTGGAAGCGGCCTCAGCTAACTTCTCCTTGTTCGAGAGAATATCCTTAAGGAACTTCGCGTGTTTAGGCATCTGAGTGAGTGCTTCAAGGAATGGGATATTGAGGTAAAGCTGCTTCAAAAGATCAAGGAATTTGGAGTTCTGCTCCTCATCTCTATCTCTACGGACTCTCCCGGGGTATGGCAATCGGGGTTTGTAAACTCTCGGTGGCTCGTTCGGTGACTGCTGTTTCTCGGCCTATGCTGAACTCCCTGGGCTACCCCTCTGATGCACCTGGGCCGGCGGAGACTCCATCTGATTCTCCTCATCCACCTGCTCCACTCCATCGACTGCAGGCTCCTCGACGACTTCTCCTCTAGACCTCTGCTGGATCACGGGCTAATCTCGTGCCCCTGCACCGCTCCTCGTCGTCACAGCCTTCACGAATCCTCTCGGGTTTTGCTCAGTATTACTCGGTAACGTACCCTGCGGCCTCTCATTTAATCTACTGGCTATCTCCCCCATCTGCCGCTCGAGATTCTGAATTGACGCTACCTAATTCCTCATGAACTGCTCGTGCTCTCGAAACTTCTCTTGCGTCTCCTTGTGTCGGGAATCCTCACGCGTCATAAGTTGTGACAACATCTGCGTTTTTTGCGCCATCGTCTCCTCCAAAGTGGGCTTCTTCTCCCCACTACTCCTTCCCTCACCGGCATCCTGAAATAGGCTCTGACGCTGCTAAAAACCGGACTGGCCGCCGTTCCTCCAGTTGGAGTTCTAATTGCCTCTCCATCCCGAATTATAAGAATTGAAAGAATTTGGATTTCGGTTTGGATTTCCTACGAAGTCTACGGCCTCCTCTTGGGAACTGACTGGGCATTGAATGGTATCATGCCCACCTCTGCAGATCTCACACAACTTACTCTTCGTCTGCATGTCCTTTACCATATGCGCCAACGCCTCGACCTATGCCGTCAGTGCGGTGGTGGTGTCCACCGAATGCATGCCTCGTGAGATGGAATCAACGGTCTTACCTCCTCTGGCGGGCGGTCTCTGGTACCCACTCATAGCTAACCCATTGAATAAAGTGATACACTCATCGGGGTCCTTTGTTGTCAACAGATTTCCTCCCGCCACCGTGTCGAGCATACTCTACGTCGCGTACGTCACTCCATTGTAGAACTTTTCGACGACCGCCCAATCTTGCAAGCCGTGGTTGCGGCACAACGCTAATAGATTCTTGAACCGCTCCCAGGTCTCGTAAAAACTCTCTGTGTCCTCCATCTGGAAAGAATGTATCTGGTTACGCAAACGAGCGGCCTTAGCCGGAGGATCGTATTTCTCAAGAAATTGGGTCTGCATGGCAGCCCAAGTAGCTATAGAGCCCTGTGGGAGGGACTCGAGCCACAGACTCGCTTGATCAGCGAGAGAAAATGGAAAGACGCGGAGCTTAACGGCGTCTTCGGAAACGCCCGCAAGATGGAAAGTGTCGCAAATACACATGATGCGAGTGAGATGAGAGTGCGGGTTCTCATGAAGCAACCCGTGAAACTGAGCAGAATGAGCAATGGTATTTGGAATGTTTGACGGGATCTGCCAGTTCGTCGCAACTCTAATGGCGGGTGGTGTGATGCTGGATCTCGCGCCAGCATTGGCCGGTCGGGCCCGGTCCGCAACTGTCCTCCTCGGTGGAATGTCGCCCATGATCCTATCCCTTTCGTCGGGGTCAACGGATGAAGAAGTGGATGAAGGTGAAACGGGACGACGTCTCTCACGAAACTCTCTCTCTGGCTCGGGAAATGCTTCCGTGTCGGGTGGTCCTAAAGATCGAGTCTGTCGCAAAAAACTATAATTAGGAATAATATTCTAAACTATTCTAACAAATAAGTAAAATAAAACAAAATAATTACAAGTAGCACAAAAGGTAAGTCCTAACTCTGATTGCTCTCAAAACGCCTAAAACCGTGTCCCCGGCAACGGCGCCAAAAAATTGATGTGTATCTAATAACCCTATAAATATGACCCTCACAACTAAGCTTTAATATTAAAACGAAAATCCTAAAACCACACACAACCGACAGGTGTACCGATCGCAAGTAGTATAGACTTAGAAAGTCCGAGTATCGAACACATAGACACGTCAGAACGCTAAAGATCACTAACCCTAGACAATACCTACCTTAGAATAATAATTATATTGATTTTTGATTTTTAAATACTTAACTGAACTAACTAGACTGACTAACAAAACTTACCAAAAATAGAAAACTTAACGGGGAACTAACTGTGTTAACTTAGGAATGGAGAAAAACGTCTACCTAGGTCTGAATCAAATTGTAGGCCTAACAAGCTAATGGATTGAATGACTTCAAGACACCAGTCCCTAAAGATGACACGACTAAGGATCGCTCGGGCTCACTGGATTACCTCTCGGTCTCACACAACAAGCCTAAATTACTCAAAATCGCCTAAAACGACCAAACCGGGAAACAATTGCTAATGTGTTCTAATGAAGGATCACCTCTCGGTCTCACCAACACTCGACCCTAATGGTAATGAATACTACACAACCAAGGATAGAGGAACAATTCAACTTAAACTAAAATAGATCAACTAGTCGCTCAAAACACCTAAACCTGACAAGAAACGAACTCGCTCTCGCGCAATCCTTATTCTAGCATGCAAAGCCAATGAGACAACCCTAACTTCCTATCACCTCTTGGTCTCAAGGAAGGTGTTTACCCCCTGTACTTAATCCAATAAATCATGCAACAAAACCCTACGGCGGTACCTACCGGAAACAAACCCTAAACACAAAGTCTATAATCAAACAATGCACCGATCAATCAATACAAAACTAATCAATTAACACACGGGGTTTATGCAATGAGTCACTAAAATTTCAAGCCCTTAAACACAACCTATTTCATGTCTAAATCAGACTTTACAATAGTAATTCAAGTCTATCAATCAAACAATCCATAAAACCTATCAAACACTAACAAGAATCATCATTCCTAGGTAGAACTAACAAGTTTAGCTGAGAATCATTTTTGTACAGCAGCAAACAATTAATAAACACATCATTAATCCCATACCAAACATCTTAACAATCATCCAATGATCAACAATAATCAATAACAATTCAATCTCTCAATCAATTGCAAAACAAATCAACAATTAAACAAGAAAATCAAAGTGTATGAACAATGAAAAAGATGTAAGGATATGGATGTTTCCGGGGCTGTTCTTGCTGTCAAAAACGATGGGAATTCAATCCCGAGGCTTGGTTCTTGTGTCTTCTTCCTTCCCTAGCCGACAAAACCTTCAAACCCTAAGCCGAAAAAAGATTTTTGCTCCTCCCTTTTGCTGTTGTTCCTGCGATCGGCTGCTGTCCACAGCTGCTAGGGTTTTTATTTTTTTATATCTTATAATATAATAGGGTCTTGGACCTCCATGATGCATACGGGTCGGGCCTTGAGCTTTGTCTTGAACTTGTATGCGTAAAAACGCTCGTAAAATGCTCGAAAAGTCTCGGTTGTCTTCTTTCTTTCACCCAAAACCTGCAAGATTAATAAATGTACGTAAAACCTATCTAAAACGAGTTAAAACATATAAAATATAAAAGAATACGTAGATAAAACGTGCGGAAAATACGTGTGTTTTACAACACATCAGATGATCGGAATGATCACCTGGAGATACTGATTTGAGGGGGAGATCTGATATGAGTAGTTACAAGTTGTTGGTTTTCTTACAAAGAGTTATATTTTGTCTGATTGCACAAGCCCGAGAATCGTTAGCCAAGGGGGAGGTTGGATGTACGGCTGATGATATGCAGTTAAAGTATTAACGGTTAAAGTATTCAACTTTAATGTATTCGTTGTTAACGTATTCGACGTTAATGTATTGGTCTTTAACGTATTCGTTGTTAACGTATTCGACGTTAAAGTATTGGATGCTAAAGTATTGGAAAGCATTCGAGAGCTACGGACAAGGGGGAGTTTGTTAGTGCACGGATTTGGTGTCCGCAGCTATTCGAATAGGATAGGGGTTGTTTAGTCTTTATATTAATGTATAAAGGCACATTCGCTAAGGATGTTTAGCGAATGGGCCTCATTCATTAAAGACTAGACATATTCGTTAATGTAAGAGCTCATTCGTTACTACTGTGTAACGAATGGAGGCTCATCCGTTAAAGTAATGTCCATTCGCTAAGGATGTTTAGCGAATGGGAGGTCATTCGCTATGGGAAGCCTCATTCGTTAGTGATGTTAACGAATGAGGAGGACTGCCTATAAATAGGCCTTCCCTAGTGAATGTGCATAGTGATCTGTGCCATATTTATGTTTATGTACCGTTATGCTGCCGGATTCTCTCTAGACTCATAATGTATCTCCATCATGTAATGTAATCATCATTTAACGTATTGAATGAACACGACTTAACGTATCGATTTGCGACTAGATCTTGGCTCGTAAACGTTCGTATAACGTATTCACAGGATCCTTGTTGGTTGTGTCTCCAAGGATCTGGGATTCTGAAGGATAGATGATCCTGGAGAATCATAATCAAGAACCCTGGGCATGATTGGAGTATTCTCCTGCCCTGGTTTCTTTTTCATCCCTTCAATTTTCTTGGATAACCTTGAGTTAGTCTTTTCTTGCTGCTCCATGTGAGTTTGACCTGTTTCATCAAAGCAAAAATGTCATTGTTAGATATAACCGGATCTACCCGTGTAAAGCTTCCCGGGTACGGTGGAAGTTCTCCTCTGGGTTGAGGGTTCTTCTTCGGGACTGGTGGAGGACCAGGGTTAACACTTGAAGCAGCAGTGACCACCGGAGCAATAATGGAGCTGGTTTTTGGTTGTAAAGACAAGATGAAAGGATGAAGGTGATGGAGAATGAAATAAACGGTTTTGAAAGATTGAAGCACCGATTGCCCCACGTTGGGCGCCAAATTATTTTGGGTAAAAATCAACAAGAGTAATTTCGTAACCAAATTAGTAAGTGAGGTTTAGGTGCTTGATAGAAATGAACGTAAATGCAATGACACAAGGATTTGTTGCGAGGAAAAAACCTGTTATCCTAAGGATAACAAGAAAAAAACCCCGGGCGGTGAAAACTATCACCACCAGTTTATTAATAATCGAAAAAGGTTACAAGTGTTTGGAACTTTTCTTCTTTAGATCGTGTTTACAGAGTAATGCTATAGCTAGAGTGTAAGTTGTGTGTTATATGATCTAAACAACTCTTATTTATAGTTACAAGAAGGATCACTAGATAATAACTAGCAATAAAGAGCATTAATTGTTAATAAAGAGCATTAATTGTCCTGATTATGACTTGGAGCGGTTATGGCTTGCATATCATTGTTATAAACGAGTTATAACTTCCTCCAACGTCTACAATCTTAAATGCTTTATTAATTGTTGATCGTTTCTTGTCGTTTGGTGGATACTGCATCCTGAAGTTATCATGAATATACCGCATTTCAGGATACCAAAAAGTCTCATGTATAACAGTTGCTTAGTGGTCCGAATCTTTAGGAGATCATGTGAAGTTGTATGACCTGGTAAACACCAAAGAAAGACGGTTGAACTGTTAGTATAACGATATATCAAAGATACCTGTTGCTTGGCAGGATACTGTATCCTGAACTTATCCTGAACATATCCTTCGCTTAGGATACTGAAAATCCAAGCCCTAACACACCCCACGGGGAAACAATCGGTATTATAAAACCCTTGTCGAGAAGTTGTTGAAGTTGGGACATTAACTCTTTCATCTCGGATGGTACCAGACGGTAAGGCGCTTTTGCACGGGCTGTGCTCCTAGTATTAGCTCAATCTGAAATTCTACCTCTCGTTCTGGTGGTACCCCGAAAGGTCCTCTGGGAACACATCTGGATAGTCAAGCACTACAGGAACATCTTTCAATCCTTTTGTCTCAGCCGTAGCTTTGACCACATACGCCAGGTAGGCACTGCACCCTCGCCTTATCAAAACTTCGGCCTTTATCATCGAAATGACATTAAGCCCTAAACTTTCTTTATCACCATAAAACGTCACCGTTCCACCATCCAAAGATTTTAACCCTATCAACCTACTCTTACGCACTATCGGAGCCTCAAACTCAGACAGCCAACTCCTTCCCATTACTACATCGAACCGCCCTAAGGTCATCACATACGAGGTTGCAAGGAACCCACGTCCCTCTAACTCTATGTTACAATTCTTAACCATTCACGATATTTTAACTAAAGCATCGCTAGTGGTTTCTTCATAACAGTCTCAGGTACACAACTACGTTCTTCCTAGTGTTCTTCTTTCACACTCGCTACACCACGTAGCCTCATCCTTTCATGCCTTTTCAATTAGGGTTCCTTGATCGTCACCTGTAATTCTCTATCATCTCTACTTTCTCAACATTCGCTTCATCACTCATGATCCCAACAAGTTCTCTTATAGAGTCAACTATTGCAGGTATACTACATGTTTAAGTCATTTCATTTGACTTATCTTAGTTTCCTTCATGCTTCTTCCACTTGGATTTCCAATCTGGGTAGCCTTTAATGCTTCATCGAGCGTTGTTGGTATTGAAACGCGAAACAATTGAGCCACTCCCTTAATGTATTTGACCACAAACTCCAAGTGTGATACTTCTTCATTACTTTCTACAGTTTAAATCCTACTGCTTTCTCATATCGTTATGTCACACATTGCTTCAAAAGGTTTCTGGTTGGCACCTGTCCTACCATAGCATCCAGTACGACGTCCTCGTGCTCGTCTCTTTGCAACATTCGTCCTATTTTTTTTATCTAAGGAAACACAACCGTTATCACTCCAATAATTATTTAGCACATGATTTGTAAGGTAAGTAGTTAATGACACTGGCCAAGTGTAATTAACTCTTTGCATTACTCCTCAGGTCCTACATACTTCCCTTTACGATTTCACTTGTGCTAATTTCTACTACTCAATAATGCAAACATACAAATAACCTACATTCTTATCCCTAGCAATTAAGCTAGCATACACACCTTCTTCCCTAGCAATTAAGCTAGCATACACATATTCTTCTCTAGCAATTTAAGCTAGCATTTATACATTCTTTTACTTTCATTAACATGCATATACATATATTCTTAAATCTTTACATGAACTTAATCATGTACTTTACCATTCTCGAACTTGCTTGAGCGACACATGGCTTTCTCATACTGCCATCTTCCTTAAGTCCCATTCTCTGTTCAAGTCTAAGCAAGTAGGATGCTTATTTCTCTCGAACTTATGCTCTGATACCAACTTATAAGGCCCCGGTCCCAGTGCCCTACATTGGATGTTGGATTACTCATAAACACAGTTCTAAATGTCAGATTGAAATAAAACTTTTGGGGAATAACTCAAAACATCAATCAATATGTTACAAAACAACACATCTTGTCTAAACAAAGGTTAACTTGTCTTAAACATAATACAAAAGTTTTATCATCTTTCTTCTCAAGATGACAGCCTTCCAGTCCCTATCATGTGTCGTTCTTAAGCCGGCTCCTTTAATCTATTTACCTGCGTGAATACTTAAAGTCAGCTACGCTGAGTGAGTTCTAGTTAATTAACATACATTACATTCACTTACTTACTAATAGGCGTTCGGAGATACGTATTAATACTTACCTGTTCATCTGTCATTTAAACATACATACATACATACGTTCATACATTCGTTCGTACTTCATACTGTCTACATACCTCGGATATTATAAGGGTCCGGTCCCTACATACCTTGGATATTATAAAGGTCCAGTCCCTACATACCTTGGATATTGTAAGGGTCTAGTCCCTAGATACCTTGGATATTATAAGGGTCCAGTCCCTCCATACCTTGGATATTATAAGGGTACAATCCCTACATACCTTGGATATTATAAGGGTCCAGTCCCTTCACACCTTGAATATTATAAGGGTCCAGTCCCTACATACCTCAGTTATTGTTAGGGCCCGGTGCCCTCTGACATACCATACAATCCTACCTTCATTACATTTCCTTTCTACTTCCTTCAATCATAACTAATATAACAACTACGTGCATACTAGTTAATAAATCCATATCATTCACATTCACACGCAAACATATAATTGATATACACTTACCATTTAAGGTAAGTGTATTAATCTAACGCATCGTAGTATGTACACAGCCCCGAAAACATAACACATAAAAATGGGCTAATGTTGTTCCTCTCGGAGTTAATTGTAACACTTCTCCTTAGTTGTACACCTCTATCTGTTTAATAATTTATAGTATTAATTAAATATTTCTAACCTTGTCATTCTTCTAGGTTAGTGAAGTTCCTAACGAATCGCATCGCATGGGAAAACAAATAGTATGGAAACCATTCTCATGAAAACTATTATCATGGAAACCATTCTCATGGAAACCATTCTCAAGAAAACTATTCTCATGGAAACCATTCCCATGAAAACTATTCTCATGGAAACCATTCTCACGGAAACTATTCTCATGGAAATTATTCTCATGGAAACTATTATCATGGAAACTATTCTCATTGAAACTATTCTCTTGGAAACTGTTCTCATGAAACCATTTTAAAGCCATATTCCTCCGAGGTCCTTACTTAACACCCGATTTTACGTTCCTTTCAAATTTCGTGCAAAACCGACTTTGTTTACCCGTTCTTGTAACGAACCGAAAGCTACTCGTTTTATCCGAACCGAACCAACTAACCCATTTACTAAAAAGTTCATTACTTTATCACTAATCGTGGCTCGATCTATCATCCTATAAAGTTTCATGCAAATCCGTACACGAGAAGTAAGCCTTTTTAATAAAAACATACCTTTGAGGTTTTTGTTCGAAATCACTCGAATAGCCCAAAACCATATCAAACGAACTCGGAATTGAGTGATTCAAGCGGCCACACGATGGGGTAGATCCGTTCATTTCTAACAGTGTTATTTTTTCTTTGATGAAACAGGTCAAAACTCACATGGAGCAGCAAGAGAAGACCAACTCAAGGCTATTTAAGGAAATCGAAGGGATGAAAAAGAAGCCAGGGCAGGAGGCTACTCCAATCATGCCCAGGGTTATTGATTTTAATTCTCCAGGATCATCTATCCTTCAGAATCCAGGAACCTTAGGGGCACAACCAACAAGGATCCCGTCTCAGCAACAATCAGGATATTGGGGAATCTGTCCTCCGGTATCCTCGGAGTTACTTAGACCGACAAGGCCAGACTACATCAACATGCAGCCACGTTCAACCACGTCAGCCTGCATATTCACGTCAGAATCTCCAATGGTGTCCTCTGAAGTACATGTTGGAGATGACATCCCTATGCAAACGTCACCTTATCCTAAGGATACCCTCAATGGAGGAACTAGCCGTCAAGGCTCTGAATACCAGAGACCTAACCACGATCTCGATAACAGTTTACTTAATGCTAATTTATACACTAACCGTGGATCTGTGCAGGATAAGGGGATATCTCCCGAGATAGCCAGGGAATTGCAGAAAATGAAGGATATGATTTCCAATATCCCGGGGATAATCCGTCCCATAGCTAAAGTTCCGGTAGGCAGTCACAAATTATCCAGGTTCACTTCGCCTATATGCGACATGGAGATCCCCAAGAAATTGCAGACGCCCAGCATGAAACTGTACGATGGCACTACGGATCCTGAGGAACACGTAGCTCAGTATAGAGAAAGGATGGAGATCAACCCCATCCCCATTGACATCAAAGAGGCTTGACTGTACTAGGGATTCGGTTCAACATTGACGGGACCGGCTCTCAAATGGTTATTAAGTATTCTTTCTAACACTATTACTTCATTTGCTCATTTGATTAACTTGTTCAATAATCAATTTTCTTGTAGTAGATCTTTTGAGAAAAGGACAAGTGATTTATATAGAATTGTTCAGCATAACAATGAATCCTTAAGGGATTTCATAACCAGATTTAGCAGGGAAGCTTTGGAAATCCCTAACCTTGACATGGCAGCTGCTGTTGAAGCCTTCAAGATGGGATTAAGGAAGGATTCTCCTTTCTATGATGATCTTGTCATGACTCCATGGAGGAATCTGGATTAAGTCAGAAACAGGGCATTAAGATACATTCAGCTAGAGGATGATAAGAAGGCTCATGGAAACTTGGTTATCCCGAAGTATGAGTTTACCAACAAGGAATCAGACTCTCCACAAAAGTTCTCTAGGCCAAAGCCTTATTCCAAGCAGGATAATCCTAGGATAAATGCTGTGGAAGAAGACGAAGATGACGAAGAGTATCCTAAAATATCCGAATATTGTTTTAACCTTGATATTGGTGGTGTGATTTGTGCCATGCAGGATTTAGGTGACAAGGCTAGATGGCCTAAGAAAAATGAAAAACCCGGATCCAGCAAAGACAAGTCTAAATGGTGTGCATTCCATGATGACTTTGGCCATTGCACTGAAGATTGCATAGCACTTCGGAAGGAAATAGGATACCTTCTCAGCAAAGGATACCTGAAGGAACTGCTGGGAAGAAACAAGAACAAGAATCAGGATCCTATCAAGATACCTGAAAGGGCACCTTCTCCACCACCCAGAGCCAAGGTTGTATCCTTTATCTCGGGAGGATCTGACATCTGCGGAACCTCGTATTCAGCAGCTAAGAAGCGTTACAAAAAAACAAAGATGGACAACGGAGAAAGACCTCTCCGTAATTCCACATTAACAACTCAAAGAATCATATCCTTCGATGAGGAGGATAGATGTGATCTTATGGATCCCAACCATGACGGTTTGGTCATTACTTTATGTATAGCTAACTGTTTTGTGTGCAGGATACTTGTTAATGGAGGAAGCTCTGTGAACATTATCCATATGGATGCCTTGAAGAAAATGGATATCCCGGAAACGAAAATCATCCCAAAATCCTCAGTCCTTGTAGGATTCAGTGGCAAAACCAAGGATACGTTGGGAGAAATCAAACTTCCAATACATATTGAAGGAACTAACTCCCTACAAAAGTTTTGTGTTATTGACTAGTTGTCTTGTCCTAATATGATATAAGGCAGGCCCTGGATCCACAGCATGAAGGCAGTACCCTCAACTTATCATCAATGTGTAAAACTTCCAAGCTCGTGGGGGGTCATCAAGATTGAAAGCGATCAGCAAGATGCCAAGGAATGCTATGCTTCATCAATGAAGTGGACTACAAAGGATACTCAAGCATATCAATTACAGAAGCAACCAGGGGAGGTTCTGCAAGCCAGGGACCAGGATGTGAAGGAAGTATCCTTAGATCCTCAGGATACCGAGATCAAAGTTTTGATAGGATCGGGTATGTTTGAGGATATCGAAAAAGGATTGGTATACTTCCTCAAGAAAAGAGCTTCTACCTTCGCCTGAAAACATGAAGATATGACAGGTATATCTAAGTCCATAATTACTCATAAACATGGTATAGATAAATCTTTCAGGCCGGTACATCAAAAACGAAGGAAGTTTGATCCTGAGAGAAATGTTATCATACAAGAAGAAATGCAGAAGCTGCTCAAGACCAAGATGATAAGAGAGGTCCACTATCCTAGATGGTTGGCTAATATAGTTGTAGTCCAGAAGAAGAATGGAAAGTGGAGAGTGTGCGTGGACTTCACAGACCTGAATAAGGCCTGCCCAAAAGACCCATTTCCACTCCCACACATTGACTCAATGGTGGACGCAACTGCTGGTCATGAACTGCTAACCTTCATGGATGCATCCTCAGGATTTCAACAAATTCAAATGGAGCCTTCAGATCAAGAAGACACAGCCTTCATGACCCCCCACAGGTATATACTGTTATACTGCAATGCCTTTTGGATTAAAAAATGCAGGTGCAACGTACCAGAGGCTAGTCAACATGATGTTCAAAGACCAACTGTGAGACACGATGGAAGTCTACATAGATGACATGATGATAAAGTTAAAGAAGGTCGAGGATCATCTCAAAGATTTGGCAACAGCATTTGATATCCTAGACGAATACAACATGAAGTTGAATCCAGCCAAGTGTCATTTTGGTGTCAAAGCAGGAAAGTTTCTTGGATACATGGTCACCAAGAGAGAAATAGAAGCAAGCACTGAGCAAATCAAGGCTATCCTGGATATCAAATCACCAAGAAATGTCAAAGATGTACAAAGATTGACAGGCAGAATAGCAGCTCTCAACAGATTCATCTCAAGATCTTCAGAGAAGTGTAAAGACTTCTATAATATCCTGAGGAAGAATCAAAAGTTCGAATAGAGAGAAAAGCAAGAAAGGGCATTGGTATCCTTGAAGGAATACTTATCCTCAACACCACTCCTGATTAAACCAGTTGATGGTGAACCATTATCCTTGTACTTAGCTGTTTCCGGAAGTGCAATAAGTGCTATCTTAGTCAAAGATCACGAAGGTCCACAATATCCAATATATTATGTAAGTAAAAGTCTACTAGATGTTGAATCCGGGTATTCTTATCTTGAAAAGTTAATTTTAGCACTTATAATGGCTTCTACTAAACTAAGACATTACCTTGAAACTCATGCTATACATGTAAAGACTAACTATCCTATTAAGGCTATTTTGAGAAATCCAGAAATGTCAGGTAGGATGGCAAAGTGGGCTGTAAAACTTAGTGCATACGATATCTTGTATGAGCCAAGGACAGCCATCAAATCTCAGGCACTTGCCGACTTTGTGGCTGATATTAGCCAGAATATACTTGAAGAAGTAGAAAAGAAGTTCAACAATTGGAGGTCAAGGAAAGTTGGACCTTGCATACAGATGGTGCCTCTAACATAAGAGGAACAGGTCTAGGTATCCTGCTAAAATCGCCACAGGGGGACATTATACCTCTATCTAAATCTTGTGAATTTCAGGCTACTAATAATGAGGCTGAATATGAGGCCCTAATAGCTGGTTTACAATTAGCTAAGGATATGAAGGTCAGGTATCTTCAAGTTTATGTTGATTCATTAATTATTAGCTAACCATTTTAATGGCTCTTATGCAGTAAATGCAGAAAACTTTGCAAAATATCTAGAAATAGTTAAGCAATTAGCTATGTATTTTGAAACATTTGATATAGTATAGGTACCAAGAGAAAAGAACACTGACGCAGATGCCTTAGCAAATTTAGCATCAGCTCTCAAGATACCAGATGTATCAAGATACCCATCGTGCATATCTTGGCTCCAGCAACGAAGCAGAATTACGAAATCATGGAGACTTCAAAACCTGAAGACGATCTGTAGGTTCCTGGACGTGGATCGTATACGGGAAATCTCTAACAACGCAGGTGCGGAATCCCTGCGTATATAGATACGAGCGTAGATATTGTATAGATTGAATACACGAACAATGAACACGAGCTATAAGGTAAACACGTTATATTGAATAACCAAACACGTGACAGTAGGTCACTGTTACAGAGAACAAAACGAAACAAAACGTAAAACCAAAACCCTAACTCACGTTCTCTGCTGAAACGTTCTATTTAAACACGACAACTTCGCCACTGGCGAAGTTGTCAGTAACCTCGCTAGATCAGCAAGTTCGCCATAGCGAACTTGCTGATAACTTCGCTAGTTTACAAAACAAACCATAAACAAACCATTAACTATATTACAGACTCGATAACAAATACTAGACTATGAACTACTGACAAACATGTACCAACAGACTCCCCCTTGGCAGTAGCTTCATATCTTGATCTCTGAGTCTTGTAATCTTGCACTTTCACGCGTGCGCCCCTTCTCTCACACAAACCGACACAACTCCTTGATATTTCCTCGCTTGATCCTTCCAAGCAGGAATGTAGAAGATCTTCTTGTTGTTCAGCACTTCCAGATCAGCCTGCGATAGATTAACAAGATGCATCGGGTCATAAACCCGAAGTACTTCTTGTTCGTCCTCATCTTCCATAACCGCCTCAGCTGTCTCGCAATCCACATACCACCATTTCAGATCTTTCAGTACATTTTGAGGCATGGTTTTCATGGGTACCTCCTTGATACATCGGACTGGTTTGTACTTCATCACCATCCACGGTTTACCATCTGCTCTCATACCTCTTTCTGTATCCTTCACTAATTTTCCCTTTTGTGGCTTTAGCAACTCGAACTTCTTTTCTTTTACTCCTTCTTTCCACATTATCTTCTCAATCATTCTAGCCATATTGTCGTTGCTTCTGTTTATCAGGCCCAACCTGGCCAAGTCCTTTACTTCGCATTCAGGCAATGTGTTGAACGATCTCAACATTCTCTTGAAATATTGAACGCCATCATAACGCTTCACCACAAACAACTTGAGCTGTTCATCATAAATCCAACAAATAATCCCCTTTTTCGCCTCTGCATACCCTTTAATGTTGTAGCTCTTTCTGAACATGGTTGGAACAGCAGGCTTCTTGGTCTTGACAAACCAATGAGCATATTCTTCCTTCCATCTAGGCTGCTCTTCCCACACCATCTCATCTACCACATTCTTATCCCCAAAATCTGCTCTTTCAACAGCTGGAATCTCATGTTCCACTGCATCATCCACGATCTCTCCTTCTTCCAACACATTTACCACATCAATCTTTTCTCCAATCCTTTCTATCTCCTCCACGGGCAACACGTCATCATCATTCACACAGTCATCATCCTCCTCCTCATCTAAGTCCTTCAAAGCATCGATGACATCTTCAACATCAGCATCGTCATCAACATCCACAACATCATCACCCGCTGCATCAGTTGACTCCCCCTCAGTTGTGGAAGCCCCAAGAGCCTGAGAGGTTCTTGGCAGCTCACCACCTGCACCCGAAGGTGCATTGGGATCATCGTCATGATCTTGTCGTCTCTTTGTTCTCAACTCATCGCCCCTGCAAGTCGTCTCCCCCTGAGATGCCAAGAATTCCTTGAAGGCATCGATAACTCGTCCGTGTTCTACCAGGAGGGCGGCTTGGATTTGATTGGCTTCCACTAGGCGTTCAATGGTCTTCGATTGTTCAGTAACAATACGCTCCAGCGAAGCAATCCGTTCAGAGTCTGAAGCAGGCGATGGAGTTGGTGGAACCTCAGTAGCAGAAGTGACCGCAGGTGGTACCCTAGGTAACCCTGCAGTTGTTGTAATTGTTGATTCGACGAAGCGTGCAACTACCACCGGGGGATCAACCAGTTGGGGTGGTAGCGACACAACTACTGGTGCCGACGCCTCGACCGCAGTAACCTGTGCAGTAGTAGGCAATAGAGACATACCTGACAAGGCAGGCGGAGCAAATCGTACGTACCTTGAAGTCTCCCCCGCTCCAGTGGCCATACCTTGTCGTTCTCGACGTGAGCGTCTCAGCACAACTTGGACTGCCTCTTCCTCATCTTCATCATTTTCATCCTCATCCACAGCCCTCGGCCGCTTACCCGTTGTCCTCTCCCGAGTCACCAACAACCGTCTGGCCTCAGCAAACGTTTCATCCAGCTCGGTTTCAGCTACCGAAGTAGCCGCTGAGGTAGTACCCAAATACTGATTACCCGAGAGATCCATATCGAACAGACCGTGTCCACTGAAAGCAGCATCCAGATCAATGTTTTCAGCAGTAGACACAGCCTGCGATGAAGTAGCTGGCACAGCAGCAGAAGTGACAACAGGCGCAGCAGATACAGCAGGAGGTGCTGCCGCCTGATGTTGTTGTGGATCCCTGAACTCATCCCCGCCTGCATGGACATACTCTGGGTTAATTAGATACCCGAAAAGAGGAGTATGCCTGGGACGACGCTCAGGGTTGCTCCGTGTGCTTGACGTCCTGCACTGAGCGAAGATACGCTTGGATACACCCTCAACGTATCGGATTGGGCGCCGTTGCGGTAGAGACGGAGCAATGTGATTGATAATCATCTGCAAGAAGCGCGGATACATAGTGAATCGCTCGCGCGCCGCAGCCCGTATTTGGCGATCAATCTCATAGAATATCATCTGACTAAATGAGTATCTGCGATTATAAGTCAGCGCAAGCATAGCCGATTGCATCGTCGCCCCCATTCCGTCTGTCCCCGCCTTCCTGCCGGACATGCAAACAATCAACACATGCATCAAGAACCGCCATTGGTCCAGCAGAAAGCCTTTCCTCCTTTGTGAGTCCCCCAGTGGACCCGAATAGCCCATTCTCAAATATGCTCCATCACGGAAAGGAGCTGTGAATTCCGTAGGGTCATCTCTGGTTTCTGCACCGAATTGCAGAGCCAACCGTATATCCTCAGAAGAGAATTGTATGTTTTGGCCATTTACGGTTGCTCTAATCACCGAAGGCTCAGCCCTGCAATCAAGGTAAGCTGTCTCCCAGAAGTCCTCAATGTTTGGTAGGGAGATGGGCAATGTTGTCGTTATAGCATGAAATATCCTTGATCGCTGGAGAAATGTGATAATCTCCCTGAAATCATCTAAGCCTCGTGCATCCGGATCTAAGGTGATATATTGGTTGTGGGATGGAAAGAATTGTCGTCGTTGGTCATCACCGTCATTACCACCAGTTCCTCCAACAGCAGCCATATCTGCACAAAACAAATCAAGTTAGAACCGTTTAAAACCGAAATCACAAGCTCGCGGTTTACCAAGTGCGAAGTTGTGAGGTAACCAGTACAGGCGATGTTAAGGATGAGGCGAAGTTGGAGACAACTTCGCTTCGTCCTTAAGTTCGTCTGAAAACTGATAAGGCATTGGAAATAGGCGAAGTTAAATTCTTGGCGAAGTTACGGTTAACATCGCCACTGGCGAACTTAAGCCGAGGGCGAAGTTGGGGACAACTTCGCCATTGGCGAACTTCAGCCACTGGCGAAGTTGATGATAACTTCGCCAAAACCTTAACTTCGCCAGAACCAGAACCAGCGACTGTTGAGATTCAATCGATTTTGTCCGATGGTTTTCGGACAAAATCGATGATTTATAAGTGAAGAACAACATATTTCAAAGGATTTGAGACGTAAGGCTCGTCCATGAGCACGTAACAAAGGGTCGGAAAAACTTGGTTTTGAAAAACCGACGATCCGAGGTCTCGAACCGGGTAAACTATTACGAACGAGAGAGGTAAGACGCAAGAGATAACACATACCACACGAATAATAGTAACAAGAAACACAAGATCGAAAAGACGATTGAGTATAAAGATTGCCGTAGGGTTTAGTGAATATATGTTCGCCGGAAGATAACAAATGAGCACAGTGACATAACGTATATAGGGCGGAGTTGTGTCTGGCGAAGTTACGATTAACTTCGCCATGGCGAAGTTAAGCACAACTTCGCCAAATTCAACAACTTCGCCAAATTCAACAACTTCGCCAGTACCTTCAAAATCAGCCCTTTAAGTTTGAAAAATCTGTCATTTAACCTTGAAAACTTCCAAAAAGAGTTATAACTAAAATGATTATGTCCAAGTAACCAATAATAATAAAATAATAAAAATAAAATAACTACGTAACAGAAAATACTTATATAATTTTAACGAAATAAGGGATCAAATTTCAGTCTAGTCAGGGACCACTACGTTTTTGAAAAGATCCGAACAGGAATCATACTAGCTATGTGACTGTCACTTGGATCCGTGTTTGGCTGTATTATGACATAGAGAGACAGGTTGTAAGCATGTAATAACTTAAATGGTTATCATTGTTTCTGTGATACGGATTAAGGTTCATTTAAGCTCAAAAATTTAAGATGGCAACAACTCAGAGGTAATGATGACTTCTATCTATTCTCAAAGCGTATTTGGCTATACCCACGTCACCCCGAATTGACTTCGACCCATAGTGTCTGATTAACTTGTAGATACTTGTTGTCTGCTTCCCGTTTTCTTCTTACTCCAAACTTGAGAAATCTTGAGAAGTCTCGGTTCTCGTCTTGATTGTCACTATTTCTCATAAGTACAAAAATGATACATGAATAAAATTTATTTTTTTTTTTTTTTTTTTTTTTTTTTTTTTTTTTTTTTTTTTTTTTTTTTTTTGAATCAACATCAGTATTTACATCGGAGTACTAAACTACTGCAAGTCCCGAATCTGGATCACTGCAGTGTCTTGAGATGCTTTCTTTACGGGAATCAGAACACTCACGGGCTCGTGTATGACTGGGTAGTCGCCTTTCTGCCTATCATTCGAAAAGATATGTATGAAGCCATGCAAAACTCTTAAGGAGTTTCCACATAAATTCGAGTAAATTTAAGTTAGTATCACATACACTTTTACGCACCATTAAAATTACCATGACATACAATGACTGTTCTAAAGCCTTTTAAGCCTAATAACTTCACTAGTTAAGCACACACAATCAGTATATATATCATTTTCCAAGGTTGGATCAATTTTCTGTTAAACATAGCACATTTACTTCAAAACGAAGTAATAGACTTGAAAAGTAATTTCATTTCCCAAAAAAATTTTGACTTCAATTCGCCCCGATCACGTCAAAGTTTTTCAGGTAAACGGCAATCCTGAAGATCCAATGGATCAACTGGACCGACCACATACAAGTATGTGTCCTTCTAACTAAGTATGAACGACTAATTTTCAGCGATAGAAAGAAAACACATCATAAATCGCCCCGGTCACTTTCAGTCATCAGGTTAATGGCTATCCTCAAAATCTACAAGTAGAAAATGAGGACCAAAACATATCCTAAGACATGTCCTTCCAACTGAGATAACCGACATAATTTTAAGCGATTAGTGACGATTTTTTTTTTTTTTTTTTTTTTTTTTTTTTTTTTTTTTTTTACTCAGAAGAAAAACATGGTTACTCGGGATTGATCATCCCGTTTAGCTCAATAAAGTTCACATTTTCTAACGTCATCTTCCCGTTAGTTACCGTATCCTTTCCTGATATTTTGCCTCCACTCTCACCGGCAAAACTGACTCTCGCTCCTTGAACAGGTTTTAAATCTTGTAACAAATTTTTGTTACCAGTCACGTGCCGGGAACAGCCGCTATCCACAACCCAAAGATTATTGGAAGCCCTGTTCAACTGTTCCTGCACAAATAAAAGAGATGATTAAAATTTGGGGACCCAAGACCTCTTGGTCTTGGGTCGATTAACCTTCTCAACCGAACTCACACACCTTGGCTGACCAAAGTTAGCATTATAAAAATTTCCACGAGTCCTAACAGGATACCTCCTTGGAGACTGATAGTGAGGCCTACCAAACCGACGAACATTAAGAGAATTAAAAGAATTATAGCAGTTGGTTTGGTTATTAGTAGTGTGAAAACGAGATGTGTTTCTTTGAAAACCGGTATTATATCTCAAATTTGAATGGTTTTCTTTTTTTAACATGTAAACGATTACTAAAAACCTTGGTCTCAGTTTTCGAGGGCCTCACCTCTCTGAAACGCTGCTTCAGAGGGCAATCAGCAACAAGGTGCCCTGTTTGATTACATCTAAAACAACATCTATAATCAGCTTTCCTGTCAGCAGTTGTTTTAGATGTGGAGGCAGTATTACTAACCATACGTCTCACATAAGGTGGGACATATGGGTTGAGTGGAGTACTCTTATTAGTTGATTTAGCATTTTCTCCACTTGTGGGTAATACTTCCTTCTCTTTTGTCTTACCCGACTCGGATGACTTATCCGAATCAGATGAGACAGGACTTGAAATTTTAATTTTTGAGACAGGCGAACTTGTTTCGCCTTTACTAACTTCCGGTACTTTACCAGTTTCCTTAGCAGTACTTGTCTGATCAGCTACGAAATTAACAGATTCATGAACACTAGGATTGAAAGTGTAGTTGTGATTATACGGTGGTGGCACCTCGTTATAACCAATTCCTCCCCTCTTTGCAGAGGTACCTTGATCACTCACAAGGTGATCAAGGATGGCAGTGGAGTTCCGGAATTGCTCCAGTTTCCTATTTAGTGCCACCACTTTTACCTGGTGATCAGCAATCTGTTTTTCTTTCTCAGCGATTAACTTGGTTTTCTCTTCTAAAACCTCGTAGCTTAGATCGATCACAACAATTTTTTCAGCTAATTTTGTTTTTAAACTTTGAACGTCTTTTTCACAAGCTTTAATTTTTATTCTATAATTATTTTCTCTTGTCTTTGTGAAGTGATGATCTTCTTTCAAGGTTTTAAATTCGGCATCCAACTTAACATACTGATCAGTAATTGTAGCAAGTTGTTCTGACAAGTTCTCACATTTAGTACAGAAAGATTTAGAACTTACCTCGGAGCGATTATCCTTGTCATCTGCCATGAAAGCTGTTTCTTCTTCAGTAGCTTTCTCATTTCTATCAACCTTCTTACATTCTCCAACCTTCTGACCTTCTTCAACCTCAGCCTCAGCCATGTTTGCTTGCTCACCAGATTCATTTGAATGCAGGTTCCAGTTGTACTCACCTGCTTCTCTGGTCAACATGGCGTTAATCTCTCTTTTAATTCCAGAGTGTTGAGTAGGCCGACCTTGTCCTCGTTCAACCCTCTCATTTCTGCATTCCTTGGCAAAGTGCCCGTACTGTTGACAATTATAGCACCTTACCTTGGATTTGTCGAATCCAGGCCTACCACCAACAAACTTTCTCCCAGTTTTCTTCATAAAACGTTTAATTCGCCTCACAATCATTGCCATTTGCCATTGCAAATCCATCTCCTCCAGATCATCAGCATCGATCTGGTCATAATCCTCATCCAGAACAGCAGGGTCCATAATCTTCCCTTGGATGTAGTTTTCATAGGAAGCAATAAATGATGCATAGACTGCAAACTGCTCTTCAGCAGATTTGACACTCATAGGCATCTTGGAATAATTATTGCTTGAGGAATTTTCAGAGAAACCACTCGTGGATGCTTGAGGCTTTGAAGTACTTGATCCTCCAGCAACAAAGCAAACATCACCGTTCATGTTTACTGACACATTTCCTGACTCTCCTTTGGAGTAGTAAGCAGCAGATTCAGACTTCGAACTTGAGCCTGAGTTAACTTTGGCACCATACATACCAGGGTCTTGAACCTGATCCGTTGGTGTCTCTTTTCGAACCATATTAAGCTCATAAGTTCTGAGCTTGTTTACTGCCGTTTCCAAATCATAATTAGGAAAGTCTCTGTCTTCCCTCATAAGAACGGTGTACATTTCCCACTTCGGTGGGAGAGCATCGAGAAGCTTTTCAACGATCTCTTCTTCTCGGTAAGCAATCGAATAATTGTTCAGCTCTGTCATTAGATGATAGTATCGGGTGATAATATCATCGAGCGATTCGTTCTTCAAATGCTTGAAGACAGAGAACTGGGTCTTTAACAGCTTAATCTTCGAGGCACGAATACCCGCGTTCCCTTCGAATCTATTCTCAAGAGCATCCCAAAGCTCTCGTGCAGAAGTGTACTTCCTGAATGTATGGAGAATCTCTTGAGGAAGAGCCATAGTAATCGCAGCATGGGCCTTGCTCTCGGCCTCATACATTTTTTTCTCTTGTTCCTCCATCTGGCTGTACTTCTTTACCACATCCCGACCTTCGTGTTCCATTGACGGTGGAATATATCCATCCTGGATGCACACCCACATCTTTGCATCCTGGTATTTAATATACTGAATGAACCTATCCTTCCACGCCACAAAATCGGTTACTTTCAGCAATCTTGGGGCCTTAGTAGCAGATCCCGCTTCGACTTCCATTTTGACTAAGTCTGAGATGTTGATTGATGACATCCTTCTTGAAGACTTTTTTTTTTTTTTTTTTTTTTTTTTTTTTTTTTTTTTTTTTAAATTTCCGGGAAATTTTGTCGAAAAAAAAAAATTTATTTTTGCCAAACTTTTTCTGAGGACTTCCCGACTGATAAAAATGGCTTGGGCAAATTTTCGTGTAAGCGGGCGTTCCAGACTCTTTTTTTTTTTTTTTTTTTTTTTTTTTTTTTTTTTTTTTTTTTTTTTTTTTAACTTCGCCGAGAAGTCAACTTCGCCCAAAGTCAACTTCGCCTGTTCGTAACTTCGCTAAGGCGAACTTATGAGGTAAGCGAAGTTGTGGTTAACTTCGCTAATCCTTATATCTTCGCCGAAACCCTAATCTCCAGTGACGGCAACTTCGCCTGAATTCAGCAACTTCGCCCGATGAACGGTAACTTCGCCCGATGAACACGAAGAACAGTTCAGATCTGAAACTCGGATTTTAACGAGAATTTTGAAGGTTTAAAGGCTTAAACACACTGGTAGGTAGCTTGAATGATTAAACACACCAAAAACTCGTCCCGGTAACACCCGAAATGAGACGAAATCTACACCCGCGTGAAATCCCGAACCTCACAATCGAGCCGATGGCTCTGATACCAATTGTAGGTTCCTGGACGTGGATCGTATACGGGAAATCTCTAACAACGCAGGTGCGGAATCCCTGCGTATATAGATACGAGCGTAGATATTGTATAGATTGAATACACGAACAATGAACACGAGCTATAAGGTAAACACGTTATATTGAATAACCAAACACGTGACAGTAGGTCACTGTTACAGAGAACAAAACGAAACAAAACGTAAAACCAAAACCCTAACTCACGTTCTCTGCTGAAACGTTCTATTTAAACACGACAACTTCGCCACTGGCGAAGTTGTCAGTAACCTCGCTAGATCAGCAAGTTCGCCATAGCGAACTTGCTGATAACTTCGCTAGTTTACAAAACAAACCATAAACAAACCATTAACTATATTACAGACTCGATAACAAATACTAGACTATGAACTACTGACAAACATGTACCAACACGATCCAGTATCTTGGACTAGTCCTATAATATGGTATCTTCAAGATAACAAGATCCCAGAAGGAGAAAATCCCAGAACCTTTCGAATGAAGGTAACCCAGTATATTATCCTAAATAATGTTTTATATAGAAAGTCACTTGCAGGTCCATACTTGAGGTGCTTGAAGCATCATGAAGCACAAGAAGTACTCTGACATACATGAAGGCAATTGAGAAAACCACAGTGGGGGCAGAGCCTTGGTATCCTAGATAATGAGGACAGGTTACTTCTGGCCAACAATGAAGATGGATGCAATGAACTTCTATAGAAAATGTGATGCTTGTTAAAGACACCGCAGCATATTGCATCAACTAGCTGAACCGTTACATCCTATCATATCCCCGTGGCAATTTATGAAATGGGGAATGGATATTGTGGGAAAACTGCCCAAAGCTCCTGGTGGAAAAGTCTTTATGCTAGCCATGAAAGATTACTTCTCCAAGTGGATCGAAGCCGAGGCATTTGTCCAGGTTAAAGAGAAGGATGTGATCACATTTATCAAGCGCAATATCCTGACAAGATTCGATATCCCGGCAAAGAACATGTGTGATAACGGTTCACAGTTCATTGATAGCAGAACAACCAACTTCTGTGAAAGTTGGGGAATCAAGATGGTGACTTCGACACCAGCACATCTTCAAGCCAACGGTCAAGCAGAATCAAGTAATAAGATCATCATCAACAATTTGAAGAAAAAGTTGGGGTCCATGAAAGAAAAATGGGCTGAAGAGTTGCCATTCGCTCTTTGGGCTGATAGAACCACTTCAAAAAATGCAACGGGTCAAACACCTTTCTCTTTGGTGTTTGGGGCTGGAGCTGTTATCCCTATAAAGACGGTGATCCCCATAGCAAGAACCAACATCCAAGATACTGAGTCCAGCAACCAAAGCCTTACTAAAGACCTAGATACCTGATGTGTGTCTAATGACCCTATAAAAATGACCCTCACAACTAAGCTTTAATACTAAAACGAAAATCCTAAAACAACACACAACCGGCAAGTGTACCGATCGCAAGTAGTATAGACCTAGGAAGTCCGAGTATCGAACACGTGGACACGTAAGACGCTAACGATCACTAACCCTAGACAAGACCTACCTTAGAATAATATTTAATTGATTTTTGATTTTTACTTACTTAACTGGACTAACCTAACTGACTGACAAAACTTACCAAAATAGAAAACTTAACGGACAACTAACTGTGTTAACTTATGATGGAGAAAAACGTCTACCTAGGTCTGAATCAAATTATAGGCCTAACAAGCTAATGGATTGGATGACTTCAAGACACCGGTCCCTAAAGATGACACGACTAAGGATCGCTCGGGCTCACTGGATTACCTCTCGGTCTCACTCAACAAGCCTAAACTACTCAAAATCGCCTAAAACGACCAAACAGGGAAACAATTGCTAACGTGTTCTAATGATGGATCACCTCTCGGTCTAACCAACACTCGACCCTAATGGCAATGAATACTACACAACCAAGGATAGAGGAACAATTCAACTTAAACCAAAATAGATCAACTAGTCGCTCAAAACTCCTAAACCTGACAAGAAACGAACTCGCTCTCGCGCAATCCTTATTCTAGCATGCAAAGGCAATGAGACAACCCTAACTTCCTATCACCTCTCGGTCTCAAAGAAGGTGTTTAACCGCTGTACTTAATCCAAATAATCACGCAACAAAACCCTACGGTTGTACCTACCGCAAACAAACCCTACACACAAAGTCTAGAATCAAACAATGCACCGGTCAATCAATACAAAACTAATCAATCAACACACGGGGTTTATGCAATGAATCACCAAAATTTCCAGCCACTAAACACAACCTATTTCATGTCTAAATCAAACTTTACAATAGCAATTCAAGTCTATTAATCAAACAATCCATAAAACCTATCAAACACTAACAATAATCATCATTCCTAGGTAGGACTAACAAGTTTAGCCAATAATCATCTTTGGACAGCCATGAACAATTAATAAAAACATCAATAAACTCATCTCAAACATCAATTCAAGCATTCAATAATCAATACTAATCAATAACAAGTCAATATCCCAAGTAATTGCAAACTACTAAGTAATTGAACAAGTAATTCAAGGTATATGAACAATGAAAAAGATGTAAGGATATTGGATGTTTATGGCTGCTCCTTGGCTGTAAAAACAGATAGTAAACGATCCCGGGGCTTGATTCTTGTGTCTTCTTCCTTCCCTAGCCACCACAAGTCCAAACCCTAGCTCCACAAAACTTTTTCTCTTTTCTCCCTTGAACCTCCTGCTGCGATCGGACTCTCCAACAGCTGCTAGGGTTTTTTATTTTTTTATATATTATAATATAATCTAAGATTTGGGCCTCCATGATGCATACGGGCCGGGCCTTGAGCTTTGTCTTGAACTTGTATGCGTAAAAGGCTCGTAGAATGCTCGAAAAGCTCGGTTTTTCTTCTTTCTTTCACCCAAAACCTGCAAGGTTATTAAACTTACGTAAAACCTATATAAAACGAGTAAAAACACATAAAATATAATATATTAGGTAGATAAAAGGTGCGGAAAAATACGTGTGTTTTACAACACATAAATACCATTGATGAACTCAGAGATCTCGTCAGGATCAGAATGGCAGCATACCAACAAAGAATAGCCAAGTCCTACAACAAGAATGTCAGAATTCGAAGATTCCAAGTAGGAGATATGGTGTCAAAAACGGCATTTCAAAATACCATTAACCCAGCAGATTGAAAGCTAGCTCCAAAGTGGGAAAGTACCTACTTGATTGATTCAGAAACAGGAAAAGGGGCCTACAGGTTAATCACTATGGAAGGTGTTCCTATACCAAGAGCTTGGAATGCTATCCACCTTAAGGCATATTTTTGTTAGTATCCTCATCTAGTATGTTCGTATCCTCAGCATAGAGGTATGCTCCCTCATCTATTTTTACGTTTTTGAACTTTATTATCTCTAAATAAAGTTTACTAACTTAAGCATCGGAGGGGTGTTAGCCATGCTAACACCCACCCTTCATCAAGAGCTTAGTGTTTTGCAGTTATCCTAATGATATGTTATCTTGACAACAGTCAGAGGCTGATCACCTCCCACACGAATATGATATCCCTGATATCTCTTAAAGTTTAAAGGTCTTCACCTTTCTAACGAACGCCTGGAGTGCACGAATATGATATCTCTGATATCTTCTAAGGTTTAAAGGTCTTCACCTTTCTAACGCCGCCTGGAGTGCACGATGATTCGGATATAGTTCGAGGCAGGCAGACCAGACCAGCTGATAATCCATTTGTTATTGGCTATATACCAAATCCTTAAGGTAAGTGGCAGACGTGTCACATATATGGTTTATAACATTTTCATGTTATCTAAGGTTTATAACATTTTCATGTTATCTAAAGTTTCGGCATTATCATGTCCATACGTTTGGGACTTTCCCCAGTTTTATCTCAAGTTTAGACATTTTCATGTCTCTCAAGTAAAGGCCTTGTCGCCAGTGAAAAGGTTTTATCGCCAGTAAAAAGGCTTTATCGCCAGTAATACTTGTGGCTTTATCGCCAGGATTATCTAACTTTGTTTTGACAGATCGGAAATCGGCCAGGACGATAAGTGTAGAGACATTACTAAGTTGTTTTCAACTTAGTAAAATTCCAGAAGCATGATACCTAAAAAGATCAACAGTTGGGGACATCATATGTAAGCTTATTAGATTTATAAATGATCTCTACAAAGGTACTCTTTAAAATATACAAGAAGTATATCCTCAGAATACTTTATCTTCGAGATATCTTATCTCAAAAAGATGAAAATATTTCATAAACATATTCTGATCGAAGCTTATTCAGATAAATTATCTAAAAATGGCATACGTGTAGAACACAATGATTAAGCCAAAAGATTGTGTCATTTCCAACGTTAATTGCAGATAAACAAAAAGACAATGCCTAGGCTTCGTCTTCAACAAATGGAAGATCCCTCCACCAGGCATCATCATACAGTTATGGTCAGGAAAACATAGGCTTCGTTTTGAAACTCAAGATCCCTCCACCTATGTCTCCTTATTCTTAGATATCCTAAGCTTACTTGTTCAAGACAGGAAAATAAAAATTGTTCAACAAACAACCCCGAGACTGTAGATTAGCAATGTCGGAATTATCAAAATTACATATCTCACTCGCAGGGTTAGCAAGGAGATTTTATGACACAAAATCTTCAATACCAGAATTATGAAGTTTTGGACTCATGATTTGAAAAGAAAACGAAGATAAAAAAGAAGCTGAGAAAAATTACCTATGAAGACAGATGAATGATTAGGGAAATATTTATCTTTGATAAATATAGATATTCAAGGGTCACGGATGATTGACACATGCAACAAGATCTTCCATGAGTATAGAATTCAAAATTCAAAAATTTTACAGCTGTAATCCATATCTACAGCTATTAAATTTGGGGACAATTGTTAGGGCTCGGATTTTCAGTATCTAGGAAAGTAGTATGTTCAGGATAACTTCAAGCTACGGTATCCTCCAAGGTAAAAGGTATCCTTGATATGTTGTATAACTAACAATTTGTTCGCAGCCTTTCCTTGTTTACCTGGTTAAAAGATGTCGCCATAATTATCTAAAGATCCGGACTTGCAGTTATTAGCGCGTGATTAAAAAGGAAACACGGATCAGTTGGCTACTTCAAATAAAGTGCGTTCAAAAAGGAAACGTGTTTAATGAAGGGATTAATGGCTAAATGGAATTAGTCTATAGTTTCCTAATTTATAGGAAAGTTTGTTAGCTTTATTTTTGTTATAAATAGAGCATCAACTCGGATCATTTCACACACATTCTAGACACACGAGACTTACTAGTATTCGCTCTCATTATAATCACAATCCGATTGGCTCCACCACTTGTAACCATTTTTTGTTATTAATAAATCGGTAGTGATAGTCTTCACCGCCCGGGGTTTTTTTCTTGTTATCCTCAGGATAATGGGTTTTTTCCCCACAACAAATCTCTATGTTCTAGCAAGTTTTACATAAATCGGTGGTGATAGTTTTCACCGCCCAGGGTTTTTTTCTTGTTATCCTCAGGATAGTGGGTTTTTTCCCCACAACAAATCTCTGTGTTCTAGCAAGTTTTACATTCATTTCAAGCAAGCACCAAGTCCCATTTACTATTTGGCTACGAAATTACCTTTGTCAATTTTTGACCAAAACAGCTATAACCTAGGGATAATAATGACTCAGCAGGCAATGGTCACATCATTTCTCTCCAACGGTTGCGATTCGAATTCTCGGGATAAACATGATAGCTGCTATCTATTCACACCTATCATGTTTGGGGGAAATTGTTGGGACCAGGATTCTTGATCTTTGTGGATCAGCTATTCTTAGCGGCTATTTCCAAAACTAAGGATCCTTAATGGTTAAAGGATCCTCAACAGTCGACTTTAGTTATATTCTAATCTATTTTTTGCAGATAAAACACGTGTTTACCAGAAGACCTACTTTTACGGATGGGATATTTTACCAGGTCTTCCCCGCTCGTCCACGCTCCTAAACGGTCAAGATGAATTAGTAAACAAGCGTAACCAGATTGATAGGAGTTAGTTAGTAGACATTATAATTCTTTGTATTTATATACTGAATTACGGCTGATCACAACACACAACAAATAGCATACTTAGAATCATACTAGCAAACACTTTGTACTCACGATCAGCTCTAATTCCATCTCTTGTAATTTTCTTGAGTTTAATATAATTCGTAGTGATAGTTTTCACTACCTGAGGTTTTTATGCCGGCGAGATACTAATTACCAAGGGTTTTTCCTCGTATAAATGTCATTGTTTATCTTCTAATATAACCTTTTTGATCATATTTGTCACACAAGCATCAATCCTCACTTACTAATTTGGTTAATTAATTCTTAGACCGGTTTTTGACCAAAACAAGTATATATAGTTGTAATGCTAGGTCGATATGAAGATAACCATGGCACATACTTTGAAAAGTAGCAAAAAAAATGAAAAACTATAAACTGACGTATATAGAAGAACTGTTAATTTGGAAGTAGGTTGTTTTCTCCTAATTCATTGTTTTATGAGAAAGTTTACCAAGATGACAAAAACTAACCTAGAGGTACACTTTAATGCTAGTAGGTAGACCAATTTCATGGAGGTAGAATATGTCACTATATATAACGCAACTTGTCACTAGATGTCGTTAAGAAATCGTAACAATGGACTCAAGTTATTTGCTATATCATGATCATTGAATATTTATTGTGGCAATTTAACTGTCATGAGTTTCTCGGACTATAACAGTTCTAGCAAAGGTAGATTCTTGAAGAGGTAGGTCCCAGCAGAGCCCAGTTGGTCCCGCAGGACTCACCTTGAACAGGGACGTCTGCGCAAAGGCCATCTGCTCCCGCAGGACCCACCATGCTCAGAGAACCTTACGCGCAGTACGCAAGCTGTACACGCAGGGAAAGCCTCCCAATGGTGAAGTACCCCGCCTGTTCCCGCAGTTGCGGATACAAGCCATCAGGGAAGGCTACCCGCAGACAGCAGGGCTACACGCACAAGACACTAGCTACTTCAGTAGTCACATGAAGGAATGAGCAAGGCAGGGAACAATCCCGCCTAAATGAGCCAGTCTGTATGATTCTGAAAGATCTTTTGTACTATACCTACCAAGGTATGGATAGGACAGACGATCTGACCAGAACAGCCCATGAGCCAATCACAGGGTGACAGCTCACCGACAACAGTGCGAGGAGGAGCACCCTCTAGTACTGTTTGTCACTATTAGCCGCTGCCTACTCACCAACCCTTACTGTGGGGCATGCGCAGCCTACAGTTGGTGGAATAGTGTTACTGTTGGCCGTAACCTATTCACCAACCAGCATGGCCTGCGTACAATCCACAGTAGGTGGGACGTGCATAATCTACAGTTGGTGGAATAGTGCAGCCGACTTTGTTACTGTTGGCCGTAACCTACCCACCAACCAGTATGGCCTGTGCATAGTCCACTGTTGGTAGAACAGGAATACTATTCAGCCGGCTGTACCTTCTAGGAAACCTACCTTCGGCTATAAATACTCCAACATCTTGGAATGGTAAGATCATCTGCTATCCTGTTATCTAGCAATCTCTTAATATACATTTATATTCAGAGCAATCTAGTCTGATTCTCACGCCGGAGGGTGGTCACAAAAAGGAACCCCCCCCTTCTCAGTGACGAGCTTACGGTGTTTGTTTTGCAGGTCCCCTGAAGAACAACTGTCTCTGTTGGACCTCATTCTCGTGGGAAACATTACTTAACCCCCAGATTATCTATAATCTGCACCGGGTCACTTAGTGTTTCTTCATTGGCGCCATCCGTGCATAAAAGCTAGAACTAATTTAGTTTTTTCAAATTTTCTGAAGAAGTGGTTAACGTTACTCCGGTCCAAAGGCCAGTAACCGACCAAGAAACCCCGGTAACAACCCCAGCAACTGGGGGGAACACCGGCGGTTATACAGTCCTTACGAACACTACCCCGACTACCAAAGCCGGGGCAAGTGCAGTAAATATTCCACTGGGGTTCACCGATACCCAGCTGGAAAAACGAACGAGGGTCCCTCGCCAAACACTAGATCAAGTGAAGGCGTGGGCCGAAGCACGTCAGAAAGAGTTCCAAGCTGAATTGGACGAACGCTTGCGTTCGGTTCAACAGGCTGACGAATTCGGCAGTACTCGCCAACACCTCATTATGAACAGCGAGGGCGAGTACTCAGATGACGAGAGGGAGGAGTCCGATACTGACTCAAACCCTCGCCATAAGGCGAAAGGGAAGCGTAAGGAAACGGACTCCCAGCCAAAAAGGAATTTTGGGGAAGCCTTTAAACCAACAAATGCGGAGAGAAACCCGCGTGACTTCTCCAAAACCTTTAGACCAACTGCTACGAATGCAGGAAAGTCAAAATTTGCAAGGGATATTGCGGAAGCAATCGCCCCGAGAAGTGCCAAACAAATGTCCAACATTGGCACTTATGATGGTCTATCCGACCCAGACGACCATTTGAACAGGTTCATTGCGGGGGCTACCGTCAGTAACTGGACGGAACCCACGTGGTGTTACATGTTCCAGATGACTCTGGTCGGAGCAGCCAGGGCATGGTTCGATCGTTTACCGGTCCACCACATATATGACTGGGCGGACTTTTAGAACAAGTTCAGCCAACACTTCAGCCAGCAGAGGAAGTATACTGAAGAGCAGTGGACGATCCTCAACTGCGTTAGAGAGGAGGATGAATCTTTACTAGACTTCATCACCCGCTTCAACTCCAAGAAGCTGAGCCTGGGCAACATAAGTGAAGATCTTGTTCGCGCCGCTTTCATCCAGGGCGCCGAGTACCCAGAACTTATCCGCACATTGACGGGTAAGGACGGCATGCCATCCACATGGGATGCCATCATGACGGCAGCCAAGCGCTTTGCCGAGACGGAGAAGCAGCTGGGAAGAGATCTTCCCCAGAGTACACACCTCTACACGCAGAGGACAAGGGAGAACAACGTTAGGATCGCCCGGCAGAACAAAAAGAGGCGGCTAGGTATTTGGCAGTCAAGGGTAAACTTTGACACCTCATCCAGCTCTCGCCCTCTTGTTGGCGGAAGGGACAACACACACCCTTCAAACCGAAAACACCGGTGGACGCCACTCACCAAGAGCGTCACGGAGATATTTGCCACGGAAAAATTGCCATGGCCAAAAGCCCCATTGATCCGGCAGAAACCTAATGCGGATCAAAGCAAATCCTGTGATTTCCACGGGACAAAGGGTCATGGTACTGAAGAGTGCACAACCCTGAAGGATATTGCTGAGACATTTGTCAAGGATGGAAGACTTGCACATCTCGTGGCATCAATCAAGAAGGGAGGAAGGAATGACAACCGGTACAGAGGTAACGGACGAAAGCCGGTCGACATCAGCATCAACATGGTTCATGGCAAGGTCAGAGGAAGAAAAAGACGAGTGACAGAACCATGCGCGTGGAAGGAAGCTGAGGTGCGCTTCCCGCGAGTGCCAGGAGGCCCCAGCAAAGAAGGCCCCATCGTCATCAAAAGCCAGCTGGGGCATTACATCACTTCCCGCACCCTAGCTGACAACGGCGCTTCGTCGACAGTGATGTACAGGCAGTTCTTTGACAAGCTGGATGATGAAGACAAAGAACGCTTAGAAACGGTCTACGCTTCAATGGAAGGGTTTGACGGCAGTACAGAAACCCCCCTGGGTATCCTATCTTTCCCCGTTACTCTTACCGATGGGAATCATTCACGCACAGAAGACGTGGATTTTGTCGTGATGAGAAAGCCACACCACACGTACGACATCCTATTCGGAAGAGACGGGATGGCAAGATTCAACGCCGTTGTATCTTCAGTCCACGGCATGATGGGATGGCCAACAGCTGAGGGTGTAGCGATGATCACTGGCATTCCCCAGGTATGCATCGCATCTGTCTCATCTAAACCCAAACCGAAAATGGCTAAACCAACCATCACCGAACCGGAAAAATGGGCCTTCAATGGCAAATACCCCGACCAGGCCGTTACCATTGGACCAACAATCGTTGATCCCACCCGCACCTTACTCAAACGCTTACTGCAGAAAAACGCTGACATCTTTGCGTGGGCACCAGCTGACATGACTGGTGTACCCCGAAGTAAGGCGGAGCATAAGCTCAAGTGCGATCCGGCTGTTACGCCAGTCGTACAAAAGCGCAGAGTAATGGGGCCTGAACAAACTAACGCGTGTAGAACCCAAGTCAAGGAACTCCTTGACGCAGGCATCGTACGCGTCAGTAGATATCAAACATGGGTTGCAAATCCCGTAATGGTACCGAAGAATGACAAACAATGGCGCATGTGCATAGATTTCAAAGATTTGAACAAAGCATGCCCCAAAGATTGTTATCCGTTACCAGAAATTGATCTTAAGGTGGATTCGTTGGCACCATTTCGCCTTAAATGCTTCTTGGATGCGTATAAGGGGTACCACCAAATCCACATGGCCATAGATGACCAGGACAAAACCGCATTTCGGACGCCCGATGGTACATTTTGTTATAAAATGATGCCATTCGGACTTAAGAATGCAGGGTCCACGTACCAACGACTGATGGACAAAGAGTTTCATGCCCAAATCGGGAGAAACTTGGAAGTCTATATGGATGATTTGGTCATCAAAAGCCCCGAGCCAGAAGCGATGTTGAAAGACATTGAAGAAACTTTTAACACGCTCCGAAAGATAAACATGAAGCTCAACCCGAGCAAGTGTTCATTTGGGATGGAAGAAGGGAAGTTCTTGGGAGTCATTGTTACTAAAGATGGCTTCAGAGCGAACCCTGAAAAGGTCGAAGCCATTGTTAAAATGGAATCACCTACCACCATCAAACAGGCTCAGACACTGAATGGACGACTAGTCGCACTTAATCGCTTTTTGGCAAACCATGCGGATAAGTCGTTTCCTTTCGTGTCAACATTGAGAAACTGCTTAAAGAAAACGCACTTCCGCTGGACACCAGAAGCGGAAGCAGCTTTTCAGGAGATTCGGTCACGCCTGATCGAACTCCCAACACTTACAGCACCACAAGCGGGAGAGGAGTTAATCCTATACCTTTCCGCAACAGATAGAGCAACCGGGGCAGTCCTGCTAGTAGAACGAAAAGGCATCCAGATGCTAATCTATTATGTTAGCCGTGTACTAACAGACGTAGAAACCCGGTACTCTACCCTCGAAAAATTAGTCTTAGCACTTATACACGCTTCACGCAGGTTAAGACGATATTTCCAGGGCCACCCAATCACCATTCTCACCAACTTCAAACTCTCAAACGTTCTAGGCAAACCCGAATTATCGGGACGTCTAGCCAAATGGGCAATTGAATTGGGAGAATATGCAATTAAGTACAAGCCAAGACCAGCCATAAAAGGCCAGGTCCTGGCCGATTTTATTGCAGAAGTCCCCGCTTCGCGGGAGAAAGAGTGCCAGGAGGAGGCTCAACCCTCCCCAGCACAGGACATCAATGATGTCTGGCGACTCTACACTGATGGAGCAGCCAGTAGCGAGGGTTCAGGCGCAGGGTTAAAATTATCCAACCCAGCAGGCCAAGAACATACTTACGCTATTCGGTTGGATTTTCCAAGTACGAATAACGAAGCCGAATATGAAGCATTCTTGGCCGGATTGAGAATTGCGCGTAAGATGGGAGTAAAAAACTTGGAAGCCCACGTGGATTCCATGCTGGTGGCCAACCAAATAAATGGGACGTACACGGCTGTGAACGACACAATGGCCCTGTACCTCGCCCAGGCAAAAACCCTTATGCGTGATTTTAATGATTGTAAAGTCATACACGTCAAGCGCAGCGAAAACAAATCTGCGGATGCGTTAAGCAAGCTTGCATCACTAGCCTTCACCCACTTGGGAAAGGACATCCGCATTGAACTCCTCAAAGCACCATCAGTCCCGCACAAGGAAATTTGTGTCATCCAAACCGGTACAGAAACGTGGATGACACCAATAATAAATTACCTTGCAGCAGGAACACTACCAGAGTCAAAAACACAGGCAAGAAAACTACGCTGTAAAGCACTGAATTATCAACTCATCGATGACACCCTTTACAGACGTAACTTTCTTGGCCCACTCTTAAGATGCGTGGACAACCAGGATGCTGACTACCTCCTAAGGGAGGTACACGAAGGCATCTGTGGAGTACACGCAGGTCCACGCGCTGTTGTAGCTAAGCTAAACAACGCGGGATACTTTTGGCCGGGGATGCATACGGATGCGCTGGCATACATCAGAAAATGCAGGTCTTGCCAGCTCTACGCACCCAACACGCATCGCCCGAAGAACGAACTGGTTCCAGTCACTTCTTCGTGGCCATTTCAGAAGTGGGCCATCGATGTGACAGGCCCATTTCCCACAGCAGCAGGAAATGTTCAGTTCCTAGTGGTAGCCATCGACTACTTCACCAAGTGGATAGAAGCAAAACCTTTAGCCCAAACAACCGCAAAACATATCAAAAAATTTATTTGGGAATTTATTATTTGTCGTTTTGGACTTCCACAGAATTTGGTGAGCGATAATGGCACCAACTTTGCTGACAAGAAGCTACAGCAGTGGCTGAAAGAACTTCAAATCACCCACACCTTTACCTCAGTGGCACACCCGCAAGGTAATGGTGAGGTGGAAAGAGCAAATAAAAGCATCGTCGAAGGCATAAAGAAAAGACTCTTGAAACACAGATCCGGCTGGGTGGATGAGCTTCCGCACGTCCTTTGGGCAAACAGAACGCTGAAGAAGGCCAGTACGGGAGAAACCCCGTTCAGTCTCACTTATGGCACTGAAGCCATGGTCCCAGTCGAAATTGGTTTACCCTCACCAAGGGTCTTGATTCAGCCAGAAGACAATGATGCGGAAAGACGGTTAGACCTTATGCTAACCGAGGAACGCAGAGACTTAGCCGCAGTGCGTGAAGAGAATTACAAACGACAAATGCAAAAGTACTACAACACGCGGGTAAAACTCTGCAACTTCAATGAAGGAGACTACATACTGCGTAACAACGAGGCTTCGAACCAAGAACGCCCAGGAAAGCTGGCCCCGGTCTGGGAAGGGCCATACGTTATCAAACAAGTTCTGGGAAAGGGCGCATATCGGCTCGATGGCACTCCCATCCAAAGAACATGGAATGGAGCTCAATTACGCAAATGTTATATGTAGATCAATTCCAAACTTGTAAAGAAAAGGCCTAAGAGCCACTTCTAATGGAAATGATTCTCCTTTCACAATGTGTTGATAGCCTTACCTTTAACTTATGAACTTCCCATGTGCCGGTATTCACCGCATCAATGTGTGAAGAAGTAAGTAGTTGCGTGTGGAAGGCGGCAAAACCCGCATAAACACAACGCTAAAAATGTTAAAAAGTTCTAAGGAAAACCTACACGCAGGTCAGATGTAAGTAAAGTTTAGCCATCCTTGTAAGTGCAAGTGACGGTCTTACCCGCTCAATCACGAACAAAGAAGCAAAACTTCAACCTATCATCTACCACGTTCAAAGGTTAACTTATTCTGAACACTTAGAAAATTTCAAAGGAAAAGATGAGGTAAACTTCCACGCAGGTTAAATGTAAGTTTAGCCATCCTACTAAGTGCAAGTGACGGTCCTACCCGCACAATCATGAAAGAGGAAGCAAAATAAACTTATAATTTACCACGTCAAAAAGTTAACTTATCTAAGTACTAAAGAAATTGCTAAGTGTAAACATGCGTAAAATAAACAAAGAAAAGGACAAACACATTCTTTATTCCATCGAAACTCGAATATTACAAACATTGCTGGGTATATACCAGCATACAAAAGCAAATATCTACGCTAGTGGTGGAAAGGGATCTTCTGGATCATGCTTCAGGACCACTTCCACTTGGACCCGCACCATCAGCAGAGTGTGATGGTTCAAGGAAAGCTCTAAGGACAGCAAGCCCATCATCAGCAGCAGCAATTTCATTCACCTTCTCCACCACCGGATGCGGGAAGGCAGCATACTGGTTCACTGCTTGGTCGTAAATAGTTTCAGTATCCGCATTATACAAAGGGAAGTTGGAAGGCGGGACGCCTTTCTCAGCAAACCCTAGACCAAGCAGGAAGCCGGTCCGCTCCCCATCCTCATGAGAAGCGTTGAGGGCTGCGCTCATAGCATCGTCGTAAGATGTCTCTGAAAAGACCCGATGCACAACCTACAAAGAAAATGTACAAGTGTAAGAAACTTCTGTCGCAAAGGAAAGCGTGAAGACAAAGCTAAAATTCCTGAGGCAACGCTTCTCGAAGAAGCCATTCCTTGGCAACCAGAGCTTCTTGAAGGGCGGCTTGAGCTTGGGTGCAGGCGCGTTCGGCTTCGCTCTTATTAAGATTGGCAAGAAGCACATCCTTTGCAGCGGCCTCTTCAACGCCCTTAAGCTTCCGCTCGGTGTGCGCAAGCACGCCCCTCTGGTCCAAGATCTCTTGAAGCTTCTTTGCATCCTCCATAGCCAAGGCATCATGAGCCTGTTGAAGAGCCTCTAATTTGGCTTTAAGTTCTTCATTCTCCAGGCGGAGAGGCTCAGCAACAGCTTCAGCCTTGGTGGCCCTCTCGGTCGCGTTCCTCGCAGTCTCCTTAGCTAGCCGAAGCTGTTCGTTAACAGCTTGGGCAGCCTTGGAGCGGGCCTCGAGTCGCGCTTGAACCTCAACCTCGAGGGCCTTGAAGGCCTTATCCTTCTCCGCAGCCACTGCGGTTAGTTTTTGGTTCTCCTCCCGGAGAGCACGCGCTTGAGATACTTCTTTAACGCGAGCTGCTTTCAACTTGTCGTTTTCACGACAAAGCAGCTCGACGCGTGGCTGCATCCGGGCCAGGAGAACCCGAAGCTCGTTGGTTAGCCTACCCTCCTGGTAGCTAACCATGGCTTCCCCCAACGCACCATGGGGAGCAGCGTGGCGAGCCCAGTCCACGCACTCCACAGGTGTGCGAAGGGTTGTTCCTCGGCGAATGTTCCATCGTGGAACATACACTTCATTGGAATCCGACACTGCAAAAGAAACAAAGCAGTTAGGAAAAGATGATAAAAAAAAAAAAATCAATAAAGGCCAAAAGAACCCTACGCACCTGTAGGGTCGATCACAGGCCGATAGCCACCGAACCCATCACCTGAACCTAAGGGAAATCCATCCAAAAGGTCAGGCAGATGGGAAGGTAACAAAGATTGGCGAGAAGCCTCGCGCGTACCTGAAGGTTCGGCCGTCGAGGCCGATGGCGGAGGCGGCACGGTTTCCGCCGCAGTAGATGGCGGAGGCATGGTATCCGCCGCGGTCGCCGCCGTGGAGGCAGCAGCAACAGTAACCGCCGGCTCCGTGAAGGATGCTGTAAAAATCGCACTCACGGCCGGCGGTGACGTCATCTCGGCTGGAACAGTCGGCTCAAAGGAGTGAGCAACTGGACCAGCGGATACAGGCGCAGGCGCCTGGGTCGACGCCTCAGGTAGGCTGACCGAGCCTACCGTCATTGGCGGAGAGGTACTCCCCTGCGCTCCACCCTGGAATGCGTCAACATCCACGCCTGCACAAGAAGATAAGTTTCAATAAATTTATAGTGATAAATCTACAAAGGACGTTTGTACTTACGGGTTTTCTTGAGCCTGAACGTACGGACGGGCGGGGACGAGCCCGATGGAGCCGGTCTCTTGATGCCGGTCACCGTCGTCGTCGTTGGTTCTCCGGAGGCAACAGTCGTAGCCTCCGGAGCAGTGGTCTTCTCACCGCCGGGGTTCCCCGCCACCTCTTCACTATCTAACTCAGTGTCAGATAGGAGCACTGGATCGGCTGTGGAGGCCACCTTCTCCTTCCCCTTTCCGCCGGCAGCTTTCCTCTTCCGCACCAGCGAAGGACCATCTGCGGATTCCTCAGAAGAAGGGATGTCATGAATTCCGGCAGCGGGTACAGCATTGAGGGATTGAGGGTAGAATATCGCCTTACCTGGCCGCCGGTGGCTCAGGATCTCGTGGCCCAGCGGATAGACCTCCACAAACCGATCCGCCGTTTGTTCCAGGATGGGCAACTCGCCCTCGTCTAGAGCACGAGTACCCATCCGCGCGGGACCGTCAGCTTCCCGCGGGTACAGGAGCGACTCCAAATCGTTCCCCTCTGAAAGAAAAGAAACAGTTAGAAGACAAACTCGTATCAGTAAAAAAGACAAGACATACCATAAGGAATAGAGTTCAAACCGTATTCGAGAAGGATGGGAACCTGAGACGCCTCCTTCCACACCCGGCTCATCCCCAACATCACCATCCCGGACTCCGCAAACCGGTAAACCGGAGATTGGACCAGGGATATCTTCGAGAACCATTCCGCCTCCTGGTAGTTGGGGGCGTGAAGGCTCGGAATTGCTTGGCCATTTTTAAACTTCATGGCAAGGGGGACGGCGCGGGCGGATATGTAGAAGAACTCCCGCTTCCATGATCGGAGACTGCGCTCGGTCGCGCAAATCTTTAAACCCTTAATACGGGTTGTCAGGGTGTACCACCCCTGGATGCACCTCCAAGTATAGAAGGTCATCAGGCAGTCCACATGGGGCTCGATGCCCAAACTCCGGCACACCCACTCGAAGTGGCGAATCTTGGCGACCGCCATAGGGTGCAGCTCGGTCAAATGAACACCGTGCCTCTCAAGGACACGGTAAACAAACTTTGTCAATGGGAACCTAAGATTCCCATAGACAAAGAATGCTGCATAAACCCCGATCTTGCCTCTGGGGGCATCGTACACGGTCTGATGGGGTTCAGGAAACTCAGGCTCGAGAGGATCGAGCATGAACTTCCTAACAACATACCGGTACTGATCGCCGGGCAGAGCACACTGGCACTCGCCAGCAGTACTCCTATCATCGGTCGTAGACTCGAAATCATGTGAAGACATCTTGCAGAAGGAAGAAGAAAACGATTTCAAGGGAATGCTCGACTGAATAGAGTATTCACCGGAAATCGCTGTAAAGATGAAGAGAAAATGTGAAAGTGTGAATTGGAAAGGATCCTCCACCCCCTTTATATACTAATCGCAATTAATGCGGTGAATTTAATGCGGAGGAGAGAGAAATCGAAGGTGCAATGAAACTATGACGCGTGGCAAAAAGCAAGCTGGCAACAGCTGTCAAAAGGACGCGTGCCAGTAATTTTGCGGCCACGCGCCCGAAAAATCGCGCCCACGCGCCTGAAAAAGCGTCTGGAATGACCATGTACTGTCACGTCACCATAACTTCCTGCACGTCCTGACACAGTCAGAAGAAACCGTCGCACGACGTTTCAGAGGTTTGGACTGTTCTTATCTTTCCACCAACCCTTCGAATTTCAAAAAATTCAAAAAGATTCAAAAAAGTAAGTGGGAAAATACCCCTTACCTTGGCAAACAAGTAACCATAAGCCGGGTGCGGGTACAGTGTTAAGGCAAAACCCTTCACATACCTAGCACCCGCAGGGAATTGAAGTCAAGAATACCTGGGCAACCAAGTAACTATAAGACAGGTGCGGGTACAGTGTTAAGGCAAAAGCCTTCACATACCTAGCACCCGCAGGGAATGGACCCCAGTACCTTGGAAGTAAAGTAACCGTAAGACAAGCGCGGGTAGTGTTAAGGCAAAACCCTTCACATACCTTGCGCCCCGCAGAGAATTGAAACCAAGAAGGATCTTCTGAGCAATGCTTGCGGATAGAGGAATAACATCCCCGCATAACGGGAACGTCGAGAATTATATTGTTTGAAACTCCGTGATGGAATTGGTGGTCTTAACGTAATTGATCACTATGTTGAAAACCACCAGAACCCCATGGAGAATATATACAAGTGAGACTCAACGCTCCTGACTTGCGAGAAGGTTACATACCTACCCGCATCATACCCAAAGATCAAGCAAAAAAATCGGGAATTTTTGCAAGTGACATTAGGAAACCCGCGGGAAGAATCCCCACGGAGAACCTTAAAACTAAAAACCCCTTTTCAAAACCCCTTGCTTAAAGTCCAAATGTTCACCTCACTTTATTAAACATTCATGAGAAGAACATTGGACTGGGGGGCCTTGAAGAGGTAGGTCCCAGCAGAGCCCAGTTGGTCCCGCAGGACTCACCTTGAACAGGGACGTCTGCGCAAAGGCCATCTGCTTCCGCAGGACCCACCATGCTCAGAGAACCTTACGCGCAGTACGCAAGCTGTACACGCAGGGAAAGCCTCCCAATGGTGAAGTACCCCGCCTGTTCCCGCAGTTGCGGATATAAGCCATCAGGGAAGGCTACCCGCAGACAGCAGGGCTACACGCACAAGACACTAGCTACTTCAGTAGTCACATGAAGGAATGAGCAAGGCAGGGAACAATCCCGCCTAAATGAGCCAGTCTGTATGATTCTGAAAGATCTTTTGTACTATACCTACCAAGGTATGGATAGGACAGACGATCTGACCAGAACAGCCCATGAGCCAATCACAGGGTGACAGCTCACCGACAACAGTGCGAGGAGGAGCACCCTCTAGTACTGTTTGTCACTATTAGCCGCTGCCTACTCACCAACCCTTACTGTGGGGCATGCGCAGCCTACAGTTGGTGGAATAGTGTTACTGTTGGCCGTAACCTATTCACCAACCAGCATGGCCTGCGTACAATCCACAGTAGGTGGGACGTGCATAATCTACAGTTGGTGGAATAGTGCAGCCGACTTTGTTACTGTTGGCCGTAACCTACCCACCAACCAGTATGGCCTGTGCATAGTCCACTGTTGGTAGAACAGGAATACTATTCAGCCGGCTGTACCTTCTAGGAAACCTACTTTCGGCTATAAATACTCCAACATCTTGGAATGGTAAGATCATCTGCTATCCTGTTATCTAGCAATCTCTTAATATACACTTATATTCAGAGCAATCTAGTCTGATTCTCACGCCGGAGGGTGGTCACAAGGAGGAACCCCCCCTTCTCAGTGACGAGCTTACGGTGTTTGTTTTGCAGGTCCCCTGAAGAACAACTGTCTCTGTTGGACCTCATTCTCGTGGGAAACATTACTTAACCCCCAGATTATCTATAATCTGCACCGGGTCACTTAGTGTTTCTTCAATTCTATATCGATGCAAAGTTCTTGTTTGTATGAGAATGAGTAGGGAAAATAATCTTTGCATCGAATACATTAACACTAAATGATAGCAGATCCGATGTCTAAAGGTCAACCATCCAAAGTAATATCCAAGAACTCGTAACGAGGATGAGCTTTAGTAGAGACCTAGTATGATCATATTGTGTGTACGGATAAATATTACATACTAGATTTTATTCCCTGTATTACGGGGGTTGCTTTACATTATTCGTTTTTAATATTTATATACAGTGTTTTAAAAACCGGTTTGTATCAGCCGGTTGAACCGGTAATACCGGGTTTCGCATATCAGGTCAGTATTTTGTGTCTGGTATTTTTGGACGGTTTGCTAGAACATCGAACAGGCGGTTTTTTCTAAAATACCGGTTTAAACCGGCAAACCGGTTTTAATTCCAAAAGATTTTTTATATTTTGCGGCCCATGCTTTCTAAAAATTACTTTTAACCTGGCGATTAACATTGAAATGAGTAAATTTTTGGCTTATTTTTTTGAAAATCAAGTGTCTTTGTATTATTTTTTATTATGAATTAACTTTTAGATTATAATTTTTTAATAAATCTTATCCTTTTGGGTTATTTTTTGAGTGAAAGTTACATTTATATGAAATTACAAGGTAAACTATTCAATCCGGTTGAACCTCCCCGTACAAACCGGTTCAACCGATTATACCATTTTTTTAGCCTAATCCGGTATGAGTAAAAAACCGGTTTTTAAAACATTGTTTATATATATATATATATATATATATATATATATATATATATATATATATATATATATTTGGATTTTAATTTTATTTGTTGTAGAAAGTTAATAATTAATATACTTGAGGTTTGATGATAAAATGGTTTCACAAATAAATAATATGTTATAATCCGGTTTAAAAGCTATCTGGGTTTGGTGATACCCATTACACGTTTATTTTCTTTATTATAAAGAGTAAACTGCAATTTTCATCCCTGTGGTTTATCTAAATTTGCGGTTTTAGTCCAATAGTTTCAAATTTGCGTTTTTCATCCCCGTGGTTTCATTTCATTTGCAATTAAACCCGATCACACTAACCCCATTAAGTCTGGCCGTTCACGTGAGGGGCAGTTTTGATCTTTTTCTCCCCAAATAAACCCTAATTCTAATTCGCAAGCCCCCTCACATGAGAGGCTGGGGTGTATTTGGGAAAAAAGGACAAAAATGCCCCTCACGTGAGGGGCGCGCAGATGGGTTTAACGGTCATACTTAACAGGGTTAGTGGGATCGGGTTTAATTACAAGTGAAATGAAACCACAGGGACAAAATCACAAATTTGAAACTATTGGACTAAAACCGCATATTTGGACAAACCACAGGGACGAAAACCGCAGTTTACTCTATTATAAAATTGTTTCTTAATTATAAATAATATATTTTTTAAATAAAATAGGATATTAATTTTTAGTATATCCCTATTTTATAGAATTTTCATATCGAATATTTGATGAGATTAATTTTTAATATAATGAGATGTTATAACCCGTTTAAGAGCTATATGAGTTTGGTGAGACCTTTATCCGTGAATTCGAGTAAAATGCGTGAGAAACCTTCATTTACAAATAAAGCAATCTGGTGGCTTGAGAGAATGGTTGTGTTACATTTTTCGTTTTTTAATATTTATATTTTGGATATTAATTTTCTTTATTGTAAGAAAGTTAATAATATACTTAGGGTTTGATGATGAAAGGGTTTTATAAATAAATGATATGTTATAACCCTTTTAAAAGCTATCTGGATTTGGTGACCCATGACCAGCTTATATTTTTTACTATAAAATTGTTTATTAATTATAAACAATATTTTTTTCTTTTTAAATTGGATATTAAATTTTAGTATATCCCTATTTTATAGGATTTTCATATAAAATAATTGGTAAGATTAATTTTTAATTTAATGAGATGTTATAACCCGTTTAAGAGCTATCTGGTTTTGGTAAGACTCATACCCATGAATTTGGGTTAAATCAATGACACGTAGGATTTTAGGGGTTTCATTTATATATATTATAGATTCCTATAATAGTATATTTGTCTATAGTAACGTGCATGTGTACCTTAAGATCTACAAACAAACTTATAGTATGTTTTGTGTTGAGACTTTAATATATCTACCGGGGTCTCAAGTTGTCATTACTCAAATAACTGTAATTATTTATTATAGTTTCAATGTGAAACTTGATGATAAGGGTTTAACTTGGTTAGAATTAACGAATTCTCATCATATATTATTTGGCCAAATAGAAGAATGTTGGGAAAATCCCGCAATATGAGCTCATACCATTTAAATGAAGTTTGCCAAAAATGATATAGCCGGTCCCTTAACTTATAAAAGTTATTTGATGGAAATACCCAAGGCATATTTAGGGTTATTTTCTTCTTCGATGTCACTTGGGTATACAGAGAAAACACCAATTTATGTATTCGATCTTTCTAAGATCACCATCAATTTTCTTGACATCATAATAGGAATGATAATCAATCATCAAGGCATCATCTTCGTCTAAAGTCTTGATTCCTACAGCTAAGTTTACGATGGAAGATACATGATCTGCAGGGTTCTGTATTATGTTCATGTTTCAAAATTTAAACATCTGTGTTACAAATGATATTGTTGAAAGCTGAGAATACTTGTGTATTGTTTATTTTTCTTGTATTTTAATATGATGAGTGACATCAAGTAATCTTCTTGATTGATTTTATCTTATTATATGCCATCTTGGCTGTCCAATTGATATTGACTTTCTAACTTTGCTTTGAAAATTTGAGTTTGATTCTCATCTGCATGACGTACGGTATTGCTAAATGCCAAGCCATTTAATAATATGTCAGCGGTTGAATGATAAAGGTAAAGCATAATGGCGAGAATTGGGGAATGAAGTGACTAATTTCTTAATATACATATGTATCAATATCGCAACGGGCTTATATCTCACTTCCTTCTAAACTATTTGTGAAGAATGATCTTGCTAAAAGCTGAGAAGATATACTTGTGAGATGTTTATGTTCCTTTATGTTTTATGATTGAAATTAAGCAATATTTTTGTTAGATACATCAACTCTAAACAGAACATACTTAAAAAATCTTGTAACACTAACATTACATATAGCCCATATATACGAGTCAAACGAGCGAGGTCTCTGGTTGTGATTTACATGTTGATCTTATAAATATATTATTTTTTAATTTCAATCTTTGGTTGACGAGCAATTCCGATTGATTAAAATAGTTAAATATATCAGTTAGAACGTGATCCGTTTAATTAAACGATAAAATATGTTAATCAAACATGACATTTATTAAATGGTTGTACATGATAGTATGACACCTTAAAATCTGATAATCATGTCTAAGAATTTTCACCTTATACAAAGTTTTAACAACTTTCAGTTTTTTTTTTTTCCTCTCTTTGTGTGAGTGAGTTAAAAAAGTACCCAGGGAAATATTTTATGTTACATCATTATATTGTTAAAAATCATATTAATTAATATCAACGTACTCAGTTAAAGCAAGGGAAAGGTATCCATGTATTACGGCAAAAAGTGTTATAATTTTATCTATTGTTTATCATTTGTGTAAGTTTAACATTTTTTTTTCTATATATTTCTTGATGCAGTTTCGGAAGCAATCAATGGCTTGAGAGACTCATGATTAATCAAAAAACAATAAACTGAACCGAAATTTCAAGAACAATGTTCTTATAATAATAAACTTAATAAAAAACTCCTTAAACAATAAACCCTAACATCCAATTTATACTAAACAAAGAAAATAGATAAACATGGAAACGAGATAAACATAAAACAAGAAAAGATAAACTATTAAAATAAAAGATTCCAACTCAATTTAATGCCCCTGCATCATACTCCCCATCTTCGAGAAAACTCGTCCTCGAGTTTTGCTTCAAAGCCACCCGGATCGAAAGGAATATCAACCCGATTTTGAATTATTATTATCACCACCTGAACTTCGTGTGTTGTGTCACTCGACTTTGGACCGGTACCACCTGGATCAAACGGAACCTCAAAAAACCTAACCTGAATTTCATGTGTTGTCTCACCCGGCTTTAGAATCGAACCACCCCTTAGGTCTGTTAGGTTGTCGGGTCTCTCCACCTCCTTCTCCTCGTCTTCGAAAAAGACTCGTCCTCGAGTCTTGAGAACGTGGAAAAAATCCTCTTCTTTTTTTACACGTTGTAGAAACTTAAAAAATAACTTTTTATTCCACATGTTTGCTCCATATGTATAATGCAAATCACTAGATGTTTCATTGGGTGGGTATTTATGAACAAAAGTGGTAGAAATAATCCCCTTGTTTACTCCACAAAAATTCTCATCAATGCCACCATTTAACGCATCATACTTTGATAGCATACGTGTGATAGGTTCATGCATGGGGGCCATACATACATACATCGATATCTCTTCATCAGTATTTATTCCATTTTGAAAACCCTCTAAAATAGGAGATTTAACATTTGAATATTTAATCAAATCTATTTCCTTTTGAAACCTCGTTTCTTCTGGAATAAAAAAAAGAATTACCATGGGTTGCCATCCAGTCCCACCGCTAGCCAACGGACCGCCTATCACAACAGTAATGCTACCGCCATCATCTTCATTATTATAAATCTTGGAACTTGATCACCACCAGTTATCCAAGAGTACCATTCTTCATCCTCGTATACATCATATAAGGGTAGAGAATCATAGTTAAAATCGTCTTCATAGACCTTAGGCTCATCTTGCGACTCGCCTTCGGGATAAGTCGGTTCATAGAACCGGGAGAGGAAATAGCACGAAAGATGCTCCTCTTCCTCGTTTGCACCGTCCCGATGATGGTTACCGATTTGGTTTCTTTCTTGCTCATCTCCCTTTGTAATTCAAGATCGCGGACTCGTTTTCGAAGCCAGTAGATCTCTTCAAGATCGCGGACTCGTTGTCGGAGTCGTTTGATCTTCTTAAGATCCCGTGGGTCGGAACATACTCCACCGCTGCCTCGTTCGGCAACTCTACGAGTAGGACGTCGATCTTCTCCACGGGCACGTGAATAGAAAATACTTTTTTTGTTGCCTCTATCGGCAATTCTACGATCGAACAAGTATTCACCTCCACGTCGAGCCATTTGAGAACCAAAAGCTTTGATACCAACTGATGCAGTTTCGGAAGCAATCAATGGCTCGAGAGACTCATGATTAATCAAAAGACAATAAACTGAACCGAAGTTCCAAGAACAATGTTCTTATAATAATAAACTTAATCAAAAACTCCTTAAACAATAAACCCTAACATCCAATTTATACTAAACAAAGAAAATAGATAAACATGGAAATGAGATAAACATAAAACAAGAAAAGATAAACTATTAAAATAAAAGATTCCAACTTAATTTAATGCCCCTGCATCATAAAAGAAGGTGGAGAGACCCGACAACCTAACAGACCTAGGGGTGGTTCGATTCTAGAGCTAGGTGAGACAACACATGAAATTCAGGTTACCAGGTCGTACCGGTCCAAAGTCGAGTGACACAACACACGAAGTTCAGGTGGTGATAATAATAATTCAAAATCGGGTTGATATTCCTTTCAATCCGGGTGGCTTTGAAGCAAAACTCGAGGACGAGTTTTCTCGAAGATGGGGAGTATGATGCAGGGGCATTAAATTGAGTTGGAATCTTTTATTTTAATAGTTTATCTTTTCTTGTTTTATGTTTATCTTATTTCCATGTTTATCTATTTTCTTTGTTTAGTATAAATTGGATGTTAGGATTTATTGTTTAAGGAGTTTTTGATTAAGTTTATAATTAATAAGAACATTGTTCTTGGAACCTTTGGTTCATTTTATCGTCTTTGATTATCATGAGTGTCTTAAGCCATTGATCGCTTCCGAAACTGCATCAGTTGGTATCAGAGCTTTTGGTTCTCAAATGGCTCGACATGAACGTGAATACTTGTTTGCTCGTAGATTCGCCGACAGAGGCAACGACAAGAGTGTTTTCTATTCATGTGATCTTGGAGAAGATCGACGTCCTACTCGCAGAGTTGCCGACCGAGGCAGCGGTGGAGTCTATTCCGACCCATGGGATCTTAAGAAGATCAAACAACTCCGAAAACGAGTTCGCGATCTTGAAGAGATCGAACGACTCCGAAAACGAGTCCACGATCTCGAGTTACAACAGGAGATGTGCAAGACGGAAACCGAGTCAAGCACCGTCGTCTGGGACGAAGGTGGTGACGGAGAAACAGGAGATGTGCAAGACGGAAACCGAGTCAAGCACCGTCGTCTGGGACGAAGGTGGTGACGGAGAGCAGCAGCCGTTTAGCCGTCATACATACCTATTCTCTGAACCAATCTATCCGGAGGGTATGTCGGAAGACGGACCAAAATTCAATTCAGACGGTTTTGAACCCGATGAGGAAGAATGTGTGTTCGTGCAAAAGGTTCTTGACGGGAGTATTGTTCAAGAGGGAAAAAAGGAAGCACAAGCAGATGATGAAGATGGTGGTTTTGCGGTGGACACTGGTGGCGAGGTGTTGACTACCGGTGGCCAGGAATTGGTTGGGGGTATTGACATGGTTTTGGAAGTTCCAATCCATATGCCGACAATCATGGAGGAAAAAAATGCTAATGTGAATTATTTTTTCAAATCTCCTATTCAAATTCAAAAGAAGATTTGACATGAATATTCAAATAGAGGATAATATGGAAGGGTTGGTAGAGTTGTTGAAGAATATTGGATCTCCAAAATATTTCCAAATTCAAAAACGAGAAAATAGTGGTGCTATAAAAAATATGGATATCCTTTCTGACAATACTAATAATTGTGATATTTTATTTGAAGAGTCACAACTTTCTATAATTCTAATGATGGACTCCAAGAAGAAACGTGATGTTACTCAAAAGAAGGAAGAGTCATTTGATTTTTGTGATTTTTTACATGCCTTGCATGACAGGTTTATTTGTGAGACCTCACGAAAGTTGAAAAAATATGATCTAGGACAATACAAGCGGGTCAAATTGATAGTTTACAAGACACGGCTCAATGCTCCTTTTGACCCAGGTGGTATAAGTCAAGAGCCGAGTGAGATGTCCCTGAAAATTGAATTGTTTATTTGGGTTGTTATAATAACAAACCGAAATAGGATTGATGTTCCGTTTGATCCGGGTGGCTTTGATCGACAGGTAAAACTCGAGGACGAGTTTTTTCAAAGAAGAGGAGTATGATGCAGGATTATCTCCAATATCTTTTATTTTTATATTTATTTGAATTTCTTATATTATCTTATTTGGTTTCCTAGTTTAACTGTGATTCTCACCTATAAGTTGAGATCAAGGGTTTATTGTTTAATTAGTTTTTGATATTGAATTTTAATTAATAAGAACATTGTTCTAGGAGCCTTTGGTTCATTTTATCGTCTTTGATTATCATGAGTGTCTTGAGCCATTGATCGCTTCCGAAACTGCATCATTTTCGTTCGTCACATTTGATGTGTATTACTATGGTTGGTGCCTTATTTTGATGCTCTTAAAACTTTGGTGGCATATATTGTAAGTTATGTGTTGTCATATAAGCATCAATTTTTAGTTTATACATATCATCACAGGATAGAAAACTACCAATAAATAATGAGTTATCATTCATATAAACAACGTTATAACACATTATTAATGAATCACAAAGAAACTAAGAAAGCATGTTATCCACCATCTTTATTTTGGCCACCAAATAGGTTTTTTTTAACCTAACTTAAGAGAGTGTCCTTGGGGCCCTTTGACTTCTGGCTCAAACTTCTTTCTTTATAACCTCCTAGGCTTCTCCCATCTGAAATTTATATTACAACTCAAAAAATTAGGTTGAAAGTATGGTTTTTGGCATTTCAAATGACACACTTTTGTTTTCTGGTTGTATACTAATTTTGTTGTTTCGTATAAGACAAGATTTAGTGAGAATCTTCGGAAGATTTGTAAACGACATGGTTCATTCTGATCATCGTCGTTATGTGAAATCTATACTTGATCTTCCTGTCATTCGGTTTGAAGACTTGCAAGAGCAAAGAGGGCAAAGATTGTTTGATCAGTTATGTTTCATTTGTTTGAAGGAGTATGAGAGAGATGATATTCTGAGTCAACTCAGTAGGTGTGGGCATGTTTACCATACTGAGTGTATTGGAACCCTGATGAATGATTATGAGTTCACATGTCCTTTTTGTAAATCATCCATTTTTATAACAAATGCAAATACTTAACTTTTGTCTTTTTAATATATAAAGTAATCGTTTTCCTTTCGTATGTACAGTTACAAAATACTGTCCATATTTCTTCAACAGCACAAGGATTGTAAATAATCTCAATCACCAGAATTCTTCTATTGCCTCGGGAGTCCTCGATCTATCGGTTATTTAGCTATCCTTGCTAATCTTCTATTCATTATCTGAAAACACTTTTGAAAATGTGTTAGCACAATGCTTGAATGACTTCAAAACTCAAGGTAATTTTATATCATTTGACAATAGAGACAATCCAATAGCGCAACAACTCATTAATTAGGTATACGGATCCAGAGATAGTTATCAACCGTTCTAACATGCTTCCTAGATATTTTTACATATACCTACAACTGGGTTTCTCTGGAGCATTGTATTATTGGATCCAAAGTTCACGCATTTTAGGGCCTAAGAGCATTTCCAACCCATCCCCTAAAATTATGTGAGGAGAGTTTGTAAATTATATTGTGGGGCCGTGAGTGTAAATTATAGAATTGAGAGAGAAAAGGTGATGATTTTTTGTAAATTTGGGAAAATGATAGTGATTTTTTTGTAAATTATAAGGTAGAGAGAAAAAATTGTAATGATAAAGGTATAAAAATGTATTATTTAATTGAAAAAAAGAGATAAATATAGTGTTTTGTAGTATAATTACAGAGATGAGGATGGGGGACGGACTAAGAATGCTCTAAGTGTTGTTTATAATCCATCTCATGTGTAAAAATGATTTAATGATTCTTTAACCTTTCAGACTTCAAAAATGTATTGACGCTTTGAAAGTTTTAAAAAGATAAACATGTTCACCCTGTAATTATCTTTTGAACATACACTCCTTTCTTGTAACTATATACGTTCTTTTACCTATAGTTACGTCACAGGTTCGTATCAAATAACTAGATCAGCGAAGGATCTAACTTCAGATTAACATGGTTTTACATATCAAATATTTGCTTATAATGTTTACTTCATTTAATGGGTTCAAAAAATTTTAAATCAAATACTCATTCTTTATTTCTTATGCATGCATACACACATACACAAGCCATGCATATAAACACACATAGTTAAAACAGTGATATACAGCTTAGACAGTTTCTCTATCAATAAGGTTTATTGGCTCAATTATTGTTTGACCCGAGAGAATATGGCTTGAGCCCTTCATTAAAAGGGGTTATTAATAAGTTATTTAATGACCAAGTTATGATTATTAGGTTTTTTGTTAGATAAGTTAGAGTTAACATTATAAATAGGGGGCACTGAGTTAGGGTTTGTCAAGAGAGAAACCGAGTTATAGTTTGAGATTTTGTAATCAGTTTTTTGAGTCATATTTTTTTCTTATTAATATAAATAAGAGTTATTCGTTTAGTTCATGTTTGATTATATCGAAGGTTTTCCATTCCTATAAACATTAAATCTACACAAAATAATAATAATAATAATAATAATAATAATAATAATAATACGTATTATTTAAAATTTACATAAAAGAAAAAGTAAACCATTGGAGGCAATGATAAAACCCCTTTTTAGTTAACAACACAAATAAAATTGGTTAACCAATCTTAATAGCTTCACATGCCTCATTTCCCTACTTGACTACTGTTTCTCCACCATTTTGTCTTGGCCCAGCTTCAAATTGATAGCTAGTAGACTAAGGTATTCATTTGAGTTAATCATGGCACTAAAGCATAACTTTCAATGCATAAGATACAAGTCAGAAATGACCCATATATGATGATCATGAAACATAGGGCCGTCTTCAAAATTTAGGGTGCCCTGAGCAAATATTAGAATGAGCCCTTATATGTAGTTTTTTTTTAATTATAAAGTGATGATAATTGTGTTAACGGTAAACAAAACAAATTAAGCTAGGGACTAGTGACTACTGAGTGATTGGGCTAGGATTGTTTATGTATAATGGGCTATCGCGATGCTTGATGTTTTTGGGTTTCAACTGGACGGTTGGCTAATTGGCCAATTATTTGTTAGGTTTTTGGAAAAATAATGTGTTTAAAACGGTTTGTGGGCATATCTATAATTTGCTTAAATGTAATGTTTATTTTCTTTTTATAAATATATCACTATTTTTTTTTGAAAATTCCAGGGCCTGTCAGAATTGACCCTAAGCGGTCGCTCATCCTCGCCCCACCTAAAAGTCGGCCATAACAGATGCATACGTACTTACTACCATATTATTATTATGGTAGTAATAATAATAATAATAATATAAGTATTATTATTATTATTATTATTATTATTATTATTATTATTATTATTATTATTATTATTATTATTATTATTATTATTGTTGTTGTTGTTGTTTCTCATATAGTTTAAAGTACATGCTAAAAGGAAGATGATCATCATGCATGTGTGTGACAGATTTATATATATTTAGAACGAAAAGCAAAAGAGGTTCAAAAACCAGCCTATGAAGGTTACAAAAGAGAGGGTTTCTAAAACTTAAGTAAAAGATAAGCGAAATGAAGAACATAGCAACAATGGGAACCTCAGATGAATATGTCGAAGACGAAAAACGGGCTGCCGAATTGTTTCAAGCAAGAGAAGAAGAGATTGAAAAGAAGAAGATGCAAGTTAGGGAAAAACTAGAGTTTCAGTTTGATTGCGCAGAAGAAAAAACCAGACAACTGGCTCGGGTTTGGGAAGTAAGTCATGAAAAAACTAATATATAGTCAATTTGAGTCATTAACAAAGATAACATCATATATTCACACACTCACATGCATGATCAGGATGATCTAGCTAATTATAATGTTTATTTTCTTTCTTTCTTAATTTGTATGATCATTAGGAACTAGAGGTTTTGAAAGATCCTATGAGGAAAGAATTAACCTCAGTGCGAAAGAAGATAGATAAGGCTAACAAAGAGCTCAGATCTTTGGGAAAGAGTTGCCACAAGAAGGTACGACCTTGTATAACTATTTGAACTAGTTAAAAGGTTAAAACTCACTTAATTAATCAAATGTATTTAAAACCTGACAAGATATAGAACTGGAAAGTGTTGTGAAATGTCTAATTAACCCACAGGTTTCACCCATGGTCGACTAGGGTTTTGTCACTTAAACCATTTAAGGTTTCATCATGCTTGAAATCATAATGTAAATGGTTTGAGTGTGCACTTCACACCTTATAATTTAAGTCAATGTTTATTCCAATTTCAGTTTAGTCGAAAGAAAATCAAAGTGTATTAAAATAATATTGAAACTAATTAATATGAAAAGGAGTACTATTCGTTTTGCTAAATTAGATTATTTCTACGTAATCATGATAGAAACACTACTTATTTATAAAAACTTTTAAGAAATGTCAAAGAAATATTGTAGATAAGCTCATAAGAGGTATATGCTTTGGCTTATTATACTTATACACAAAGTTTATTCAAAAGATCGAAAAGAGCACTAGTTAGTTACAATTTTGTCATCTGAAAACAGGAGAAAGAATATCGAGAAGTAATGGAGGCTTTCCGCAATAAAAACGAAGAAAAGAATAAACTAACAATCACTCTAGTTGAGGTACAAACAAGCTATGAAGTTTCTTGATTTAGTTAAACGAGTCGAATTTGAGTAACTTTTCATTGTAATTTTTAAATAATGATTCATTGGAAATTTTCTAGTTGGTGAAGGAAAGTGAGAAAGCAAGGTTGAGGAAACTCCAGGAGCTCATGAGCAAGATCATTGATCCTTCATGCTGATTGTATATGTGTGTGACAAATGATATTGTCAAAAGCTGAGAGTTACTTGTGTATTATTTATTTACCTTGTTCAGTTGTTTGTTAATTTTATGAGTAACATTAAATAATATTCCTCATTTTGATGATCTAATTATGTGTAGGGCCAATATTCTATATTGTTTTTAGGATTGCGTATGTCGTTTTAGTTTGCTTTTAGTCGGTGTTTTACGTACTCGGTACGTTTATTTTATAAGTTTATTATGTAAACTTTGGAAAAATAGAGACCCTATAAAAGGGACACTTTACCATTTCTCCAAACTCCAACTCTTTCACAACTCTTGGAAATAAAAAGAAGTTCTCTCTCCACTTCTCCTTTTTCTCTCTTTTACATAAACAAACTAAGATTCGAGATCCGAGTGTCGTTGGTGATTTCCGCTAACCAACAACACGGATTGATCCGAGTCAACACGGATTTCGTGTTACTCACCTCTTTTGGAGTCCCTTACACCTTAGAAATACACGAGAATCACCAAATCTA